>NC_081346.1:59732597-59752564 GCF_029784015.1 Lycium ferocissimum | reverse complement strand
TTTTCTACTATACGAGGCCCACGTACGAGTCGGTGGGTCTTCCGGGGCGACCTGCTTTAGCCGGAAGTCTCGTTTATCCCGTCTATTTTATACCTACACCTATGTATTGTCCACCACGGGGCTTCTCTCTGTCCACATCGACCTTTTGTCTCCTTCTCCTTCTTCCACGTGGTATATCTCACAGTCTATCTAATTTATGCCTTGGAGATACTTGACTGGAAGCAGAGTCACGGCCCCGTCAACCGCCTACCAGCAAGGCTCAGACCCGTCCTCCTACACCTGCACCGGCACCGATACTGGCATCGAAAAATCATGGTCTACAACCGGGAGATATAGATTCGATGGGTCGGATTTTCATCGTGTCTGAGGTAGCTGGGTAAGATTGTCTTTTATTAAGTTTTCATAAAAATTTTCATCTTAATCTTATATACGTTGAAATTTTTAACTACAGGTGCAAAAAGTCACGGGCACGTGGTTAGGACAATGGTAATTAGTTTTATACTTTTAAAGTTACCTACGATCAATATGTCATTATTGAGTTATTGATCTATCTTTAACTTCTTCTTTTTTGTAGAAAAAGGCAACAGGACAGATGTCGACTCAGGATGAGCTATTCCTAAAGACCCGCACAAAAACAAAAAAAAAAAAAAAGCTAGAGTCGGATCCGATCGAATGGGTCGAGAACAGGGCTGAGAATTTTTATGTAAGTTGTAATTCTATTATTTAAGTAATTATATAAGTCTAGTGTCACGCCCCAGTCTCGACGGGGATGAACTACATTCTACATACATACTATAGACATCATCTACTGAAAAACTATAATCGTCCACATCATGTAGTAAATCAGTAAATTTGTTAGCATGAATTAAAAGAAGCTCTGTCTGTATAACTGAACATAAAACTCATACATGACTGAACTCGATCACAGACGTCTATGAAGCCTCTACGAATATCTGACTGACATAACATAGTCGGGACAGGGTGCCTACCTACCCATAATCTCTATACATATGCGTAAAAGACCTGACTCAGCTCTAGGAAGAAATGGAGCTTACACCATCTCATTGAACACATGTACCATCTAGAATGCATGCCTGCTACTTGGTATACCTGAACCTGCAATATGAACATAAACAAATGCAGTGCCCCCGGCCAAGGGACGTCAGTACAGAAAGATTGTCCAAGTACATAATACAGATATGAAACATAACAATAAGACATTATCAATAAAAGGGGTAAGAATTAACCTGAAACCTCTGTATTGCCATTGAGGGCCATGATATGCATAATGATTATACTTACGTATGATGCTACTCTAATGGGCTATATTATCTATATCGAGCTGCTCTTCGGAGCTAATATCAACATCGTAACTCTAACTGCCCAACTGATCAGTGGTAACTGCCCGACCAACCATAGCTCGGTGGTAAATGCATAACTGCCCAACCGGTCGTAGCTTGGTGGTAAATGCGTAACTTCCCAACCGGCCGTAGCTCGGTGGTAAACGCGTAACTGCCTAACCGGTCGCAGCCCGGTGGTAAGATAAGAGTACCATAACCACGTCTCTATAGATACCATAAATGCGGATATCACCTATTGATACCTATCTAGTACATGAGACTCATAAGAATACATTTCTGAACTTGTCAGAGTGACGTAAGATCGTTACACCTCCAATTATCGTTATGTACTATCAAGCCATCATGTGCTACATTATTAATCCAAGAAGAATCACAATATATGATGAATAATTCTTAAAACATGAGAAGTACTCCCAATAAGGGATAAACAAGAGTTAAGAACATCTTTAACTTAACATGAATAGAGTCATATTGATAAGACTTTCAATTACGTTTCATTTACTTGGAACATGCCACAAGAAGGAAGAGGTTATCCTTAACATACTATCGTTTATCTTAAGCATCTCTCGTATTTGACAACGCTCTATGACCTCTTTCATTATACTTCATATACCATCCACATCTTCATACTTAAGGGAAACTCTAATTTCATCATAACAACTTGGAACTCGACTCTATGAGTAAACGCTTGAGTGCACCGAATCTAGACATATAGCATTTCTTTAGAGGCTCGCGAGACTTACAATATGAAGGCAACACACTCATCAGCTCTGGACACTCATGGTCCATATAAGAAACAAACACACGTGCCATAGCGACGAGTCAAGGAATAGCCTTACGTACCTCGAGTTTGCTTTCGAATGACTACAACGAGTCAATCCTTCCAATATACATTCAAACTTCGGTGAAATCCTAGCTAACGGTAATTCCGTGAGTCCCAAACGGCCCATCAAAGTCAATCTTGAATCTATACTAGAGGAGTTTCACGATTTTGTTGTGGTTGCTGGGATGAAAACTTTGGCGAAGTCTATAACTTGTAACTAATTTTTGGGAAGCTTCATATGCTGCTAAGATTAGCTAATGAAAATAATATATAGACATGAAATTAGTGGTTTTGAAATTCATCCAAAGTGTAAGTCGGTAAAGTGGGGCGTAGATAGATAGAGAAATGCATACATATCTTCTGTATCTAGTTACTTAGCTAGTAAGGTTGTCAATTAGTTACTAATTCACTAAATGAAAAATATATGTCCCTACATGGAAAACATTAACATGTGAACTTATGTTGGCATAATTAATGACTTTGTCCTTCTTAGGTTTTGGCATCTAATAAATAATATACATATCCTACAACTTTTATCTCGGTATACTACAAGTACATAAAATAATTTAACATATCATGCATACTTATAAGTACATAGACTTGTAAATATCTTTTTTTAAAATATTCATAAATCATACATATATTATATAATGAATACATACATTAACATTTCATTAAAACATCTATGTAAAAATATATATATTATCAAATTCTAATTTTTCCAACCTAATAACAAGAGTACATATTTTTGCAGTATTAAATCTCAAAAAGGTACAAAGATAACTTTCTTTTATTATGAGAAAATAATATCTATCTTTATAATAAAGAAATCTCATTTATAAACTTTCTCATATCATGTGTACAATTTCAAGCGTATCCAAAAAGTAGTAACGACACTAACTATATAAAATCATATGCATCAGAGTTTTTACAAAAATATTTCGCTTGAAAGAAAATACCGTATCAACATAGTATCTAACGGTATCAAGGTTGTCAAACTCGCGGGGCCTTACAGTGACACTGTCATAAACCCCTATAGCCTGCTGAATGACCTTAATCCGTTCAAGTTCATATGGATTCATTACGACGCATCCTGACGTCAAGCTACGGGGTGTTACATCTAATTATGATATATTCGTTATATACTAACTTTCATTTTTAAATAAACAAAATCAATTTATGCAACGAGTGGAGCAGTACAGCCAAACTTAGCCTGAAGGCCAGCTGAGCCGTCCTCCACCGAATTACAGATAGAATTTTAGTGTACAGCAGTTGGAAGAGTAACGGTAGAGCGTATGGTCTAGGCCCAAGGAACAACTTAAGTCGCATTCAATCAGGATTGCGAGGTGAAGGGTCTTCTCGACAGGCCGAGGGAGTTGATGGTGTTCAGGTCGCAGCTATGGCACAGCAAATCGAACAACTTAATCGGAAATTAGCGTAGACCGAGGCACAAAGAGTTGCGGAAAGTAGGGTGATGAAAAGCGAATCTCGAATCGCTTCATGCACAAATTAAAAGCCATATTGCAAGTGGACGATTTGGTGTGCCCCATTCTCCCCCGACCGCCGAACCAGAAGATGATGAAGATGATGACAACGGTGAATTCATAGCCCGGACAATGGATGAAGAGATGCCTTAGTTTGGATTTCATAATGGACTTATGTCTTATGCTTTATGGACTTATGTTAAAACTATGTAGAATTAGTTAATGGTACTTTTGGTGGAATCATTTGAATAGTTTGAACTTTGATGGTCTTTTTAGATCGTATTTGATGTGTTTAGATAGTGTTTGATTGTTACTTAGCGTGATTTTATGTGTTGTAGCTCTTTTAGAATTGATTTGGCGAGATTTTAGTCTTTGGTTTTGACTACAGTTACATTGTGCGGTATGCCTACGAAAATGCGACAATTTGTCAGTCGATTTTTTCCAGAAAACCAATGGACTGCGTCGATTTTCTAAAAATAATTATTATAAAAAAATTATTATAAATTAAATATATAACCGACGCAGTCTGTCGATTTTTAATAAAATTTATATTATATCTTTTTAAATATAAAATATTGAAGGAAAATAAATATATAAATAAATAAAAATAGAAAACCGACGCTGTCCGTCGGTTTTTTATAATATTTTATATTCTCGAATTTAAAACCGACGGATGTCGTAACCAACACTTTCCGTCTCAAAAAAACGACGCAATCCGTCAATTTTCCAAAGGCGACGTAATGTAAACCGACGGACCATGTTGCGTCAATTTTCCGTCGGTTTTTTCTTGTTTTTTAGTAGTGTTGGAAGGCCTTGAGTGAGAGGAAATCATCCATTCTTCCAGTCATATGCTTTGAGGAGCCACTATACATGTACCATTTTTTACTACCATCTCTCACCCCAGCCTGCGAACAGAATCACTGATTAGACTAGGAATCCAAACTAGCTTGGTTCCCTTATAATGGTAAAACGGGTGAATTAAGCTTCTTCTAGTCCATGCAGGTAAGACAGTTTTCTTTTTCCGGGGACCAGGTCCCTCAACTCTGGATTTCTTTTCAATGAAATTCTTATTTTTCTGCAAAGACTGAAATTTGGCTTTGCATGTTTCTTTATAATGGTCAGTCTGACCACAATGAGTGCACAACCAATTTTCAGTCGTAGTGACATATTTGTTGTGGGGATTATAGGGGATTTTATCTTTTTGAAACCCAATGCCTTGCTTGCCTCCTCCATTACTCTTGTACATAGAAGCAATTACATCAGAGGACCAGGTCCACTGAAGTGACTAATCAAGCTTAATTTTTATCATTTTCAAATTTTTTTGAAGCTGCTTATTCTTTTCTAGCTCAGTAATAAGACTCATTTTGGTTCTCTCAAGCTCGCTCTCAAGCTCAAGCTGAATTTTACTAGCCTGCTCTTTTCCTTTAGAGGGAGTGTCCTCCCATTTTTTCATTTGATTTTTTAGCAAGGAATTTTCTCTAGTTACTTCATCAACTTGTTCCTTAAAATCTACAATGGACACTACCATGTCATCCCTCTCTTGTTCTGATTCACCAATTTCTTCGGCTAGACCATTCTTTTCTTCAATGAGACTATGATATGCATCAATTAATACACTTGCTAATGACATCAATTTTTTTTAGAGTAATTTTTCAAGTTCTTCTTGACATCTAGAAAATTTAGCTCATCCTCTTCATTATCATCGTCAACATCAAATTTAGTCATGAGAGCAAAGATTGATTTATATCTCGAAGGTCTATCATCAACAGCCATCAAGGAAGCATCTCCTTGATCACCTTCATCTTCAGATTCACTTGAGGAGTCTCCCCAGGCCGCTAGATCTTGTTTCACCAAGTTATCAGCAGCTTCTCTTCTTTTGACTGTCATGTCAGTGACCTGGTTCCTTTTGCAGTCTTTTCGGTGTTGTTCTTCTAGTAGTCCTGCTTGTGAAGAGGGCAATCTCTGATGAAATATCCATGTTTCCTACACTTGTGACAACAATCATTTCCTCTATGATTTTTTCTTGTGTTTCCCTTTCTTTGGAAACCACCATTTTCCGTATCATTTTTTGAAACCTTCGAGTGAGATAAGCCATGTCTGACTCATCATCACTAGAGTCACTTTTAGCAGCAGCTTTGAGAACCAGGTTCCTCTCTTTCTTTGGCTCCCTTCTTTCCCGATCTTGTTTTCTTTTCAACTCATAAGTTTTGAGATTTCCAATGAGTTCATCAATGGTCAGTAATTGTAAGTCCTTGGCTTCAGCAATAGCACTGACTTTGCTTTCTCACGAACTCGGCAAAACACTAAGTAGCTTACGAACCAGTTTGTTGGTAGGAATGATTTCACCAAGAGAATGGAGTTCATTGATTATGGAGGTGAATCTGGTACGCATCTTATGAATGGATTCACCATCCTTCATCTTAAAGAGTTCATACTCTGTGGTAAGCATGTGTATTTTGGACTGCTTTACCTGACTTGTTCCCTCCTGAGCAGTTTGAAGAGCATCCCAAATCTCCTTCACAGCCTGACATGACGAGATACGATTGTGCTCATCAGCTCCAATACCGCAAACAAGGATTTTCTTGGCTCTGTAATTCTTTTCAACAGCTTTCCGGTCAGTCTCATTGTATTCCTTCCTCGTCTTTGGGACTGTTGCAACGCCAGCCTCATCTTTCTTTATAAGAACAAAAGGATCATCACAGATGATGTCCCACAACTCAAAATCCTCAGCCATGAGGTAGTCATGCATCCTTGTGTTCCACTACCCATAATATTGTCAAGTGAATCTTGGTGGTCTTATGCTAGATTGTCCTTCCACAAGGTTTGGTGGAGCAGCCATTAGAAAGATTCTTTAAAGAGAACCTGCTCTGATACCAATTGATAGAATATATGAGCCCACCAAACAGTATAGAGAACCAGGTTCTCTATCTGTTCCCTCTAGTAAAACAGAAAGTAAATAACACAAGATATTTACATGGAAAACTCCTTGCTCAAGGGATTAAAAATCACAACCTACCGGAGTAGGATTTCCCAAACTTCACTAAAACTGAGCAACTTTCAGATTACAACCTATTACAACCTAGGAATTAAACTTTTAACCCCTTTCCCCTTATAACAACTCTATTGTAAGACCTTTACAATAACTCTATTGCAAAGAACACACCTTGACTAACTCTAGCCAAGTAAAACTGAAAAGGTTGACAATCTGTCGTACAATGACACTTCTTGAAAGTAGCGTAGGAATACAAATAAAGAATGAAATACAAAGACTTAACTAACCTAAGGACTTAAGACATCTTTAGTGTTGGGATCTGGTCCTTGTGTTTATTGAAGCTTTGTTCTTTTAGAGCACCTGGAGAACAGTGGCGGTTGGCACTTTGAAATATATGATTTTTGATTCGCAAAGTGTTAGGGTTACACTTGTAACATGTTGTTTATATAGGGGAGCATGTGAGATGATGTGAAAGAGACATTTCATGTAGTTTTGGTCTCTAGCAAAGCTGCGAGAACTGTCTTGCCGGGGCAGAAGACTGATCAGTCTGATGCAGCTGACTTTGGTTTGTAGAGTTGAACACACGCGGCTAAGGGAACTGATCGTATCTGGTCCCTATCTGGTTACTCGAATATGTTTTGCAAATCATCAAAGCACGAAATAAGATAACTTATCGGTGTGCCTGATCTCCGGCATCCCCATTTGCCTCTCTAGCATAACATCATATGCACACTTCAAGTTTCCGGAACATGATATAATCTAATGTTACTATAATACACAACAATATGTAATCCTGCGTTACCACATTAAAGGTTTCCATTGGGAGTTAATAAAGTAGAATCTTGACAAGAGAAAATGACAAAAATGGTCCCATAAGTTTAAGCATTAGACTAATTAAGTTCCATAAATTTTTCTAAACATAAAACAAAAAGAAACAAGAAAAAAACAATACTTTTAAGTTTGCAATTTTGGTCACTTTAGAAATGTTTAAGTAGATGGACAACTTAACTTTAACAGAAGACTTGTAACCTGCTTTGCATGTAACTAGACCGGAACAAAGATAAAGCTAAAGCTGCATACAATCCAAGGATTCATGAAATACCTAGGAATGAAATTTATAGAGGATGTTATTTAATTTCCTTATAGTGTTGACACATTTCAAAGAGAAGCAGTATTTTTATTCTTTTGCCTCCTGAATGTACTTGTATGCACTATACCTCGATCAATATAGGAGCTATTAGTTACTACTATTGTATTTCAATTTATAAAGAAACCTCCAAGGTGCAATGTAGGAAAGCTATTCTGAATATATAGAGGAAAGGCTTACTCAATCAGAAGCTAGAAGCAAGATTACTGTTACTACCAATTGGACAGTTCAATCATCTCTGACTTGACCTGCGGCAAAAATACAACAAATAAGTAGTTAGGAAAGCTAATCAAGACAGTGACCAAAACAACCAAGACAAAATGCAGGGTAATATTTCATACATTTAGAAGCACTAGTTTTTCGGGCCAAATCATATAATCCCGATTTTGTAAAATAATATTAATATTACTAAAATAAAGCTTTAAGTATACGATTTTCTAAACAAATACCAAACTTTGCAAACATGCGATTAGCTTAATCCTAACAAACAATAATTCCATTACAGAGCAAATCTTCCCCGCATATGTTGACTAAAAAGCTGCACGCAAATAACATAGTGTAGAAGGACTAAAAACAGTTTAGAGGAACTAGGACTGGTTAGTGCTATGAGATTACTTTACTCTAGTACTTATCATCTATGCACAACTTTATTTTTTAGTTTTAAGTCAATATTTGCTAATTCTGTGCTAATTAAAGAGGCAATTACTTAGGCTTCGAGTGCGTACCAGGCGAGACTATGACTGAGTCAAGCAGACACCCGCTAATCCGCGCTTCGATTTGCCATAACATAGACCTAAAGCCAAGCCATCGACGAAGAACCTATCACCGACTTCTTTTCACACTTTGCCTTCTACCTTAAGCTCTCACTCCTAGCGTGCTAAGCTGACTCAGTAAACAGATTCGCTAGTTGGGTCAAATGGTATGCGTTCAACTTAAATGCACTGCTGTAAGAATTATTATGTAATCATTCCTTCTTTCGGAGTGAAAACAATAATGCATAAACTATGTTAGTTACCGAAGCATAGTCTTGTCTTGTTGTATTAACATTTTCCTTGTCTTCTCTGTTTCTACTCCAAGTTAGGGAAACAGTATGTGATGCGGACATGCAGTATTCTTGAATCATAAACTGCTGCTTGTTGTGAAGAACTGGATCCATTTCAGAATTACCAGGCCTTTCTCCACACTCAGCGTAATCGTCTTTGTTCCATATTTAAGTTCTCATTATGGGATGTGTTAACTAACTTTTGATTGCAAAGAGCTGGACCCGCTGTAGAATTATGAGAGCCTTCTCTACAATTAATGTACTTCTCTCAATTCCGTAGTTAAACTTCCACATCCATATATTTCCATTATCTCTCATGAGTATAGCAAGTAAATTTTCTTATCTCTTTAATCTGTGAAGTTGATTGGCATTTACCTGCTTTTATGTGTCTTGGTGTGCCTATGGGTACAAATGTTTTTACGGGTTTTTGGTTACTGAAAAATTTGCTGGGGTCTATCAGTTTGTACTACAAGGTTTGATAGATCTAACTTCTCGTCCAAAGGATCCGTAATTTAAATCAAAGATTGTGGGCTACAATATTAGCAAAGTTATCACTTATATTCTTTTGGACGTATAATTATATAGGTTATACATCTTTGTAATTGTTGCACCATACGTAAAGGTTGCAATTCTGTTGGTGTCTTTCTTTCTGGGCTCCAAAAGTACTAGCACCAAATCTACTTACAAGTGAGTATGGCGATTAAAGACAGACAACTTGTTAGTCCCTGTTTGGGTTCTGAATGATGACCTTGAAATTATCGTTCGCCATCTCTTCATGCTGAATTTCCTCATTCTTCTCGCTGATTGAGAAACAATGTCTCCACACATAAACACCTCAATCTTTTGCAGGGAATAACAACTGTAACCAAAACCAGAAGGAATCTCAATGAGCTGCTTGCATTTTTGCAACACCATATGCTCAAGACATGGAAAAGCATCCTCTGATATATTCCAACGCATAATGTCCAGATTTCCCAATTTCAATAACTTGAGTTTCGAGAACTCCTCATCACTGACATTCCACGCTTCTCCCTCAAAGGCTTCTGAGAGTAGTTTCAAAACCTCGAGGTTTTGTAATGCTGCAATTGCAGAAATTTCAACCCATGGTAGCCGAAACTTTGATAAGGTCAATTTCTTAAGGTTTGAGGGGAAGTTAAATTCACAATTCCGAAGCACCCCGCCTTGGTAAATTACATTGAGTGATTCCAGCTGATTCAAGAAATCCAAAACCGGAAATTCATTGCAAGAGCTTCCCGATTTCTTGGAATGACCCCAAGATTCCAAGAATGTGCACCTTAGTTTATGAAGGAAAAGGAAACTTCTCATTTTGTTGCCCGTGTCATAAGAAAGAGATGGGGTGGATAAGGTCTGCAAACATTCCAATTGTGGCAAGTCGGAATTTGAGAAGGTACAATTATCTATATGTGCATGCCTCAACCTCGTCATACTGAAAAATGTATCTGGTAAAGCTATGTCACCTTGTGTTCCTTTCACAAGGAAAGTTTCTAAGTTCCAGAGCTTGGCAATTGAAGAGGGAATGACAGTCATGCCACCTTTAAGTGACAAAAACCTCAAATGCACAAGTGTTGCTATTTCTGGGGGAAAGGTATTGCCAATGTCGATGCACCCCAAATCCAACACTCTAATAAGCTGACCGACGTGACTAAATAGACTACCTTCGGGGAGAGGACTTGGCCAGGAGCGGTGCCAACGGGGTTCAGAAGAATATATCACTGTGCGGGGAAGGACAAGAAGTGTATTGCGAGAGAAATCTTTAAACCGCCAAGCCACTTGCAAGAAGATTTCGTCTATAGATCTTTTTCGACAAAAATGATATAGACAATCATGAACGCGACACGATTTCAGCTTGCCGTTTGATCTTCTTTTGGCTTCCATTATGAGGCTCCTCCCCATAAGATCATTCAGGTAATCTTCCGCTACCTCCTCTTGTTTCTTCACCTCATCTTTCTTTACAAATCCTTCACTAACCCATAACCAGGTTAGTTTTGAAATTGGAATTTCTGTACTTTCCTGCAAAATATAGAAAGCATTGTCTTAGATAACCTGGCATTTTTTTGTAGCTCAATTCTATCATTGTTGCAACACCTATTGGAGTAAAGGCCTCTTTAAAAAAGGTAAGCCAATCTTTATTGTTGCTCAAGTCTATTATTTCATGGCAGTCTCCTACATCAAAATAAGTTTCTGAAGTAAAGGTTCGCCAATCTTTGTCGTCCTCTATATTGACAAGAAACCCAGCTACCAAAACAATGGCCAGAGGTAGCCCTTCACATTTTACCGCAATTTTCTTCCCAACTTTAGCAGGAATGTTCTTATTTGGAATTGGGGGTTTGCGAGATTCTTCTTGATTACAGAAGCGAAGCTGATTATACTTCACTTGTAAAAGCTCCCAACTTTCTTCCGGAGTCAACAACCGAACCGAAAGAGGTTCATCAAAATATGGATCCTCACGTTCTTGGCCGCTGGTAACTAGAATTCTACTTCCATTTTGATTATCTGGAAAACACCTAAGCAACTCATCAAATATTTGAGAATTCCACACTTCATCTAAAACAATAATGTATCTTCTCCTATATAACCGTCTGTATAAAAGTTCAGGAGAATTTAACTCCTTTGACTTGTAAACGTCATCTCTCAGATCAACGATAGAAATTAAAATATCTTGCACCAACTCACTCACCGTATGTCCAGAAGAAACAGAACACCATGCTTGAATATCAAAGTGATCTGCAGTTCTTCTGTTATTGTAAATTCTTTTGGCGAGTGTTGTCTTACCAATCCCTGGCATTCCAATGATAGGAATTATTTTAAGCTCGGCCCCTCCACCAGTTAGCCGAGACATTAATATTTTTATCTGATCCTCCAAGCCTACAACTGCTTCATCAATGATTGGCGTGCTAGGTTTTGATGTTTGTCGACAATCACTTGTGACATCCTTTTTTTCTTTGTAGATATGCACAAGTTCAACAATTTCCTTGAAGAGCTTAATTTCTTCAATGACATCGTCTAACTGAGTGCTCCATGTGGGAGAAGGATTAACCAGAAACGTGTCAATAACATACTCAAATTTGGCAAATAAATTGGTCATATGATTGCAAGCATCTAACACTTCCCTTCGCTCGCTTTGTTGGTCAATTTTACCCTGGTGAAAAGGTTTGAAAATTTTAATCTCAGCCAGTACAACTTCAATGTGATGTGTTACCGGAGCAATTGAATCAATCCTATGATCCAACAACCTCTGCAAATTCTCCGAAACCAAATCTATACATCTTAAACTATCAATCTGGGAAAAGGGCAATGCAGTTGACGTTCGTATCCTGATAGTACTCTCTAAAATCTTTGATGCCACAGGCTCAATCTTTTGCGCCAAATGGGATATAGCAAGATCAAATTCTTTGCCCAAATCTTCATTCATTTCTCGATTGTCTAATGAGTAAATGAAGGACCAAAACTCATTGACTAGAAGATCAAAGATTATCAAGCTTTCATTATGAATATTGTGGCATATGATATATATCAGCAGTGACCTGAGCAAAACTTGGAGTCTTTGAACACGATTTTTGTAGACCAGTAGATAGGACTCAGAACTGAACTTAGTCATGGGTCTAGGATAAAATTAACAAAGTCAGCTGCAAACACATCCAATTCCCTAGTGAAACCTATCCCTGAGTGTAAAACTTATAGGCCTCCAACATAAACACAACTGATATCCGTTTTGCAGGTTTACTACTCTGTAGTAGATCAACAGGCATGAAACTAATGCAATCATCCGATTTGTATGCCAAACAAACTAAAGAACAAGTACAAACCGCTGCTCTTTTGGCCACAGCTGTGACGTGATTCCAGAAATTTCTAAAGTCGTCGGACTGACGATTACATTTCTTTAGTATTAAGGAAACAAAACCTTTCAGAAATTCAAGATTTCCTTTGACAACTTCAACTTCTTCCCTGAAAGGAGCAACAAAATCTGCCTTGTAGTTTAGCAAAAACACCAGATTCTCAACGAGGGATTCGATGTATCCATCCAGGACTTCATCAAGAAATGGAGTAGTCGAAAATGCTGGGAGGAGCTTCGGTAGTAGTCTTAGAACTAAAACCATGTCGGGCTTGAGAAGCCAAATCTCTTCAAGTATGTCACAAATAGCACTAAACCAAATATCTTGGGATCGTTCAATATGACAAAGCAAGTGAAGGTTATGTCTCGCCTTTGTGATCAAAATCTTGAAACGATTCAAAAGAATGTCGAGATTATTATCCTCATCCACACATATCCATGAAAGGGAACGATCAACAAGTGGTAAAAGATATGTTAATTCCTTCTTCACTGTATCTGTACCAACACTCCACGCCCCGCATGTCTCAACTTCGTTTTCAATATAATTAATAAGATCGCAAAGATAAGGATAAATATTCAACTCCATTGCTTTTTGCAGATAAGAATTTTTTTTGAAGAAAGTAAGGCTGAAGAGTCACTACTGCCAGATAGTTCAATCATTTCTCTATTTTCTGTTTTCGATTTTTAGTCTAGTGGCGGAGCCACATATAGTTGAGGGGTAAAAATTCACGAAAAAATTGTTTGTGTATTTAGAGTAAATTTTTTATTTTTATGTATATATACTACCTATTGACACTCCTTGGCTTCTTCGCGAATTTACTTTTTATATTTTCGACACCCCTAGTGAAAATTAAGCATTTCCATTTCACCGTAATTTAGTCCCTAAACTATTGCATTCTTTCTATTTTGGTCCTCGTGCTATTCATTTATGCATCTTTTTAGTTTTGGTCCTCGTGGTATTCATTTAAGCATATTTAAACTTTCAATTAATGTAAATGGAAATCAAGAGAATCATTATAAAGATTAAGAAAAACGAAAAGAGCAGAAAGAGAGACAACTGAATATAGTTCAATCAAGCTGAGGCGGAACCATGATTTGTATCTTGTGAGTCCGAGATTTTAGTCCATTTAAAGATATCGATCATTTAACACAAATCAACATCAGAGGTAGGAAGCCTAGCTATGGTTTCGATCTAACCCAGTAGGTCTTGTTCATATAGTGTATTTACGTTAAGAAAATTATTAAATATGTATATATATTGAAATTTAAAATTAAAAAACATTTTAGTACCTAGGCGATAGGGAAAACGGAAATAGGGGAGGATGACAAGGTGGAAATTGACTAATCGAACAAACAAAAACATTAACAATTTAAAGGGGAATCTTTGTGTTTCAATATTTACCTTTTTTATTAAGGAAGTTGTCTATGGAATTTGGATAAAAAATAATTTGAAAGGCGAAAGCATGTTATTGATGTTGCTATTTCTTGTTATTTGGACATCACAAGGCACTTGATATCCCAAGAGCTTATAACCAGAAATTCTAAAAAAATTAAGGATTCCTAAACACCTTGAGGTTAATGGTGGAAGCCATTGCCTTTCATGTTAATGTTGAGAAGGTAGTTTGCACTTGGTCACAACTCACAAGAAATGAGCCAACACGAAAAATGACAGTACAAAGATGGTCGAAATCAGGGCCAAAATAGAATACGAAATATAAAAGAATTAACCTAAATAGTCGTTCTCGTCCAATTTCGAACTGCTGCCTCCACACCAAGGCCGTTCTGAAAGAAAACCGGCCAATTCGCTGTTGGGTTTTAAGTGTAGATGTATGGAAAATGGAGGGAAGAAAAATGAAAATTTTGAATTGTTTCTTCATTGCTTTTTAGATGAAGCATTTCTACCACATTGGTAGTGGAAAGGAAAGTTCATGTGCTTATATGTTGAAGCATTTCTTCTAGTTGCTAAAGGGTTGAGAAGAAGGCAAGCCTCGCACCGTCGTTGCTCGCTCGCTCGGCTGGAATCGGATTTGGATTCAGTCAAATGATTGATTGATAATTTTTTTCGACCAAATTTATTTAATTAATTTTAATTATTTAATTATTAATTATCTATCCAATTCCTGACTCGGGTTCCGGATTAATTAAAAATCCAGATTATGATCCGGATCCGTTTCTGATCCGTGACCCGATTTTCCTTTCCCGGATTTATTTAATTGTTCCCGCTCATCTGAAAGGATGCAACCTCTGAGTTGAACCTTTTTTGAACCAACATTTCCATGGCTATTTATGTCCTGTTGATCTTCAGATTTTTCGTCACCAAAATTCTGATCTTCTCTCTTCTTTTCTTGCACTAAATTCTCGTGTGATATACTGCCATCGAGTGAGTTCGCCGTCACCTGTGTTTGCAGTACCACTACAACAGTGAGTAAATCGTTCTATCTTTTGGGAGGATATATTTCACAACCTCGGGTACATTGAGGGGAATAATTTCCTTAAGGACGCACTGTGCATTCAGTGGGCTCGATTTAATTCCTTATATATTTTAAGATACTGTTCTTCTAAATTCCAGAATCTGCTTTGTTTAGTTTTCAGTGTCTGGTTTAATTATTTTTCAAATACAGGTTGATAGCAATCTTAAGGAAATTAGTTTATATATTTTTTATAATCTGTATTCTGTTTCTGGAGATTAAAACATTCTGATTTTCTACTCCGTTTGAATTTTTCTAGTCCGATTTGAAGAACATAAAAACTTCGTTGGATTATTAAAGTTCATAAGAGTGAAGCGATTTGAAGAAATAAAAAATTCATCGTTAACTTGTGAAACAGTTTGAACATATAAATCTTCATTGTTTATTGTTATGTTTTTGGTTGCCATTGATTAAATTGTTTGTCAATTATTGATAGAGAAAAGAAAAATGTCAATAGAAAGATGTCAATGTTTCTACTGGAATGGAGACTGTTGCGGCGATGACTATTACATCGTCAAGCCGTTCAATTGCTGCACATGCCATGGCACTGGCAGAGAAATCAGAAAATTTTTCTGGAATTAACTTCAAAGGATGGCAGCAGAGAATGTTATTTTGGTTGACCACTCTTGGTATGCAAAAGTTCACAAATGAAAATGCTCCTGTTCCTGAAGAAGGAATGCCAGAAAATCAGTGCTTCATGATTATTAAGGCTTGGAAGCATTCGGATTTTTCGTTTAAGGGTTACATCCTTAGTGCTTTAGAGGATGATCTGTACAATGATTACAATTCTGCGAAAACATCAAAAGAATTGTGGATTGCACTTGGAAAGAAGTATAAAACTGAAGAAGCATGCTTGAAAAAATTTGTGGTTGCCAAGTTTCTAGACTACAAAATGGGGGACAGTAAGACTGTTGCAAACCAAGTTCAAGAATTCCAAGTCCTTATCCATGACCTTATTGCTGAAGGTATGGTAATTAATGAGGCATTTCAAGTGGCTGCTGTGAATGAGAAGCTACCTCCTTCGTGGAGAGACTTCAAAAACTATCTAAATTAATGTACCTGGAAGATCTTGTGATTCGCTTGAAGATCGAAGAGGATAATAGAGCGGCCGAAAGGAAGTCGCGTGGAAATTCAACGATTGTGGGAGCAAAGATCGTTGAGAAAGCTGCTCCAAAGAATAAGAAAAAGGAAGAAGCCTTCAGGTCAGAGGAAGGAAAAAAATTTAAAGGCAACTGCTATAATTGTGGGAAAGCTGGACATAAGGCTCCAGATTTTTAGGCCCCTAAGAAAAATAAGAAAAAAGATTAGGCAAACATGATGGCAAAAGATTAGGGGTGAGCATGGTATGGTAGATACCGATTACCATACTGAAATCAAAATATTTTATACTGCAGTTTCGGTATTATGGTATATGGTACGGCATTTGTTATGCGTTTTTAAAAAGTTTGGTATTCAGTACGGTATTCGGTATTCATAAAAAAACACTGAAATACCGAATACCATACCGAAGTATATAATTGTCACGACCCAACTAGAGGGCCATGACGGGTACTCAGTACTAGCCTACCGAGCACCTCTGATCTGACAATTCATTTTTATTAGTAAGTGGGCCACATGGAAAACTGGCGAATATCATGCATAGAACGGTCGTCAACAACATTACCCATAAACATATGACATATGCCAACAAGACTTATCAAAATATTACACAACGCTGAGAGCTGGGCAAGTTCAAGAACATCTAATTACATTTGTCGGTCTACGAACCTCTAAATAGATTACACAATCCCATAAGATAGGGCAGGACTCTGCCATTCCCAAATGTTTGTATACAAAAGAGTAGTACAAATAACTGCATCTCGGGGACAGCTGGAGCTCTCCCAAGATGTCGCTGATGGAACTCCTAAGGACAGACGCGTCAACCTGTTTACCTGCGGGCATGAACGCAGTGTCTACAGAAAAGGACGTCAGTATGAATAATATACTGAGTATGTAAGGTAGGAATAATAATATACTAAGACATATGGAGTACAACATAAGATAAAAGAATAACCTATAAATCTGATGGCCTGTTATGGCAGATACCATGCATGCTTAGCTTTTCATAAAACCTTTCTCATACATATGTATCATAATAGTGCTGCGGAACGTGCATCCTGATCCATATATATATATATATACACACACACAATAGTGCCGAGGAACGAACGGCCCAATCCATTTAACCATATATCCTGCATTTGGGCATCCCGTGTCCGAGACGATATCATAATATACCAATCGATCAGGTGGCTATGCATATATAACGCCTCGCCCTTTTCCTATAACCTATATATATATATATATTTATATATATATATATATATATATATATATATATATATATATATATATATTATAACATAAGTAGCATGCATGAGAGCCTAAAGAAAGCTATAACTCTATCGGAGTGACGTAAGGTCGGTAACCTTCAATTATATTATGGATAATCATCGTCGCTCTATCTCACCTTGAAGGAATAATTATTATAAGGTAAGATCAACAACAATGAATTAAATCGAGAAAATCATGAAATAACTCAACATTCTCATAATAACATTGAAATCATAAACTTGGAACCTTTAAACATAAAATCATCATTATCACTGTAATCATCATAGAAACATTGTCATCTTTAACATCATGAGAAGCTTTAAGAATCATGAACTTCTAGCTTTTGAAAACAAGGAGGTTATGGAAACATTTATGGAATCATAACATAGGAATCATGCCTTTGAAAGAAAGGGACGAGCCTTAACATACCTGCGTGGCCTCCTATTATCTACGCTTATCCGTCCATACTCGTGAATCTACATTTGAGAGAATTCACACTATCGCTAGACTCATCGTTGCATACGTGTGCTAAGCTTTCAATTTAAACTACTTTATAGCCTGCCGAAAATCGGGCAGCATCTATATGCCTAGCCCGAAATCATAATCCAGCAACCAACAACACAACAACAATACCAACATCAACAACATCATTATCCATACCAATATATTCCATAAAATATCCCACACGATGTTTTCCCAATTTCTCAACCAACCATAACAACATCCATAATACCAAAATCAAAGAATTATATTCAATTTAATCTCAAATTAATCCAAAATTCTCTTTCAAACTCACCTCATGGCCATCAACTTCAATTCGACTCTTTATGATTTTCTCCTATGATTCTTTCCTCTCTAAGAATTGCTAAACCTTTACATCATCTTAATCATGTAAATAATAGGAAGAACATACCTTATTGTGGAAGAACTTCACTCTATTCACCCCTTTCCAAGATCAAGTTCATCACCACCTTGAAGAGAAACAAGAACAATTATCTTCCATAAATTTTCCTTGAGGTTTTGATGTCTCTTGATGATATGGAAAGATTTTGGAAGATTATGGAAGGTTAGGAAGGATTATGGAGGATTATGGAAAGTTATAGAAAATTATGGAAAGTTATGGAGAGTTTTAGAACCCTCAAGAGTTCTTCAAGATCTCTCTAGAAATGTAGAGGATGAGAAAATGGTAAAAATTAATGGGTTAGAGGGGTATTTATAGGTGTGGTTCGGGTCGGGTACTGTAGCACCCGGTTCTTTGTAGCAGCGTTTTTCTGCTCCGTCCGCCTAACTTGTAACGTCCATAACTCCCTGCTCCGATGTCGGATTGACGAAGGGTTTATTGCGTTGAAAACTAGACTCGAAGAACTTTATTTTAGGCTTTGAAACACCTTAAAACTCCTTACATACCCGGAGATATACCCCTCCAAAATTGACCCAAAATTCTGTCTAGAATTCTGCCAACTTTTTTCAAATTTTCGACAAACTTATTTTCTTCGCTTTGCTTGGTCCCGGAATCTTCCAAAACTCTCCATACATGATATTTATCATTGATCATACTTGATAATACTTCGTTCCTTATAGTCCAAAGTTATTTTACCTAGCCATAGCTCGACATACTTACGTTCAAATTTAACAAGTGCTTCTCCGAAAGTACGGGGTATAACAATAATTACATATACAATTCATATATCTTAGTATTATAACACTAAAAAATATATAAACTAGTATTATTAGAAAACTAATTGTTTAAACGTTGGAATTTTGACTATTCTATCTTGATTTAAATGTCTTTTTTGTGTAATTGATTTACGAAGGAGATTGCTTATACTTTCTTTTGAATATTTTTAGATTTGTAAGGTGTATAGTACATAATAAATGAGACGTTTCTTAAGTAGCGGAAGTCATAATTCTCCACAATATGAGTATCTGCAAGTTAAAGTCAGATAAACTATGGTACCGATTTACTGTACCATAAAATACCGAAATCGAACCTTAAAATACCGAACCATACTGAATTAATTTGGTACGGTAATGGTATAGTATTTTTTGAAACCGAAAACCGAAATTACCGTGCCCAAGTTTCAAATACCGTACCATCCCACCCCTAGAAAAGATGATGACATTAATGATCTATGTGCTATGCTCACGGAGTGCAATTTAGTGGGAAACCCAAAAGAGTGGTGGATTGACTTTGGCGCCACTCGACATACTTGTGCTGTCAAAGAAGCATTTGCTACGTATGCTCCAGCGGGACCCGAAGAGGAGCTTTCCATGGAAAATACTTCAACAGGCAAGGTTGAAGGATATGGGAAGATATTCCTAATGATGACTTCCGGCAAGATGTTGTCGCTTAACAACGTTCTTCATGTTCCTACAATTAGAAAGAACTTAGTTTCAACTTCACTATTAGTCAAGAATGGTTTC
>NC_081346.1:59660097-59727597 GCF_029784015.1 Lycium ferocissimum | reverse complement strand
GATCTACGACGTAACCCTACAAAATCAGAAACACATAGTCTGCCTCGATATCTGAGAACTCCATCTGCAGAAGCCTCGAATAGTGACTTCTTCTTCTTTAGAGGGGTTGTGTGTTGTGTCTCTATAATGAACTAACATAAGATCCTCATACTGGCGCTCCTTAACCTCAACTACTAAAGATGAGACTGCTACATCTTGAATAGTAACTCCAGTACCACCCGAGCCCAATAATCGAACTCTTAGGCTGGCTAATTGCTGAAGCTCACTAACTAACTCCCTTTTCTCTTGCTGCATATAAGATAGACTGTTGATGAATCTATGGCTAAGGGCATCGGTTACTACGTTCGCCTTCCCGCGATGATACAAGATGCTAATATCATAATCTTTTAATAACTCCAATCATCGCCTTTGCCGCAAATTCAACTCCTTCTGCTTGAAAAATATACTGGAGACTTTTATGGTCTTTATAGATATCAATATGAACGTCATACAAATAATACCTCCACATCTTCCATGCATGGATCACCGCGGCCAACTCTAGATCATGTGTTGGATAGTTCTTCTCGTGCTTTCGCAACTGCCTTGAAGCACAAGCTATAAATTTACTGTGCTGCATCAACACACAACCTAACACAAAGCCTAAAGCATCACAATAAATAACATAACCCTCCGATCCCTCCGGAAGTGTCAGAACTGGGGCCAAGTTCAATCTATTCTTCAACTCTTGAAAACTATGCTCACAAGCATCGGTCCACTGGAACTTAACTGTTTTCTGAGTCGGCTTCATCAATGGAGCAGAAATAGAAGAAAAACCCTCTACAAACTTCCTATAATACCCTGCCAGGACCAGAAAACTACGAACCTCCGTGGGTTTTCTAGGCCTAGGCAATTCTTCACGGCTTCAATCTTCTGCGTATCCATCCGGATGCCATAACCTGAAATTATATGCCCCAGAAAGTCTCGGAGTTCAACCAGAACTCGTATTTAGAGAACTTTGCATACAGTTTTCGAGCTTGAAGAACATTAAGGACATTACGTAGATGATCTGCATGCTCTGCCTCTGATCAAGAGTATACCAAAATATCATAGATAAACACAATCACGAACAGATCTAGAAAAGGCCTGACTACACTGTTCATCAAATCCACAAATACCGCCGGTGCATTCGTCAACTCAAATGACATTACACGGAACTTGAAGTGACTATATCAGGTTCTGAAAGCTATCTTCGGAATATCTTTCTCTTTAACTCTCACCTGGGGATACCCTGATCTTAAATATGTCTTTGAGAACCATTTAGCACCCTGCAACTGACCAAATAGATCATCAATCCTAGGGATTTGAAACTTATTCTTTATTGTCACCTTATTCAACTGCTTATACTCAATACACAGTCGCAAGGAGCCATCTTTTGTTACACCTCGGACATTTCGTGTTGTTGTGCTGTGAATAGACTAACGCAAGCTTAAGGTGAACATGAAGTCCATATGACCTTAAGGAGAGTATTTGAGAGCTTTAGAGTGCGTACTACAAGATTTCAAAGTCACACAAATCGGAGAAACTAAGTTTGCCAAATGAAGTGAAATATAAGTTGTGTTTGGGAAGTTTTAGTAATTATCGAGTTGATGATTATTTAATAATGTCTTGAGGAGGATCTATACGGCTCCTTGTATGATAAAAGGTGAGCTTTACATTCATTCCATGTTATTAAAAGTATTTGGCTGTTGAATAACTTGGATGGGGGAAGAAAATAGAAGATGAAGTTCAAATATGGATTTAATAATATTTATGGGTAGTAACTGAACTTGAGTCATGCCTCTTAATATGATATGAGTATAATATTGTTGTGGGTGGTACTAATGATGTTGAGGAAGTATTATATGTAAATGAATATGGTGTTGTGTTGTAGTTAATGTTGTGGATGACTTTGAAAGGGAGTTTTGATAATTGAACAATGCTTAACTTGAAGAAGTCTATTGATTATGGTACTATGGGTGTGCTATTGACGTTTGGGAGTTGTTTATTATATAGAGAAAGTTAACGAAACAAAGGAAATGCTGCCCCAATTCCGCTAGCTCCTAGTTGCTTTAGTTTAAACTTAAGCATGTCTTCAATGACCTAACCTTAGTACGAATTCTCTTGAATGTAGAGTCGTGAGTTTGGAAGGAGAACGTTTAGTCATTAAGGAGACGCAAAGGTATGTTAAGGCTTGTCCCCCTTCTTTCAAAAGGCATGACTCCTACATTATGATTTCCTATACATGCTTCCATGATCTTCTTACATTCCTAAAATTGAAAGTTCAACATCATTAAGAGTTTCTTATGAGATAGAGATAAGATGTGTTGTATAATAATGACGATGATGATTCTATTTCTAGAGATTCCAACGCCTATGAATTGATGTTATTAAGAGATCAATGATCTTACTTCATAATTTCCTTGATGTTGTTCATTCTTGTACTCTCACCTCAAGATACTAGTGCATTCGAGGTGAGACATAGCGATGATGATTATTCCATAATAAAATCGGAGGTTGCTGACCTTATGTCACTCCGATAAAGTCGTAGCTTTTACTTGGGCTTTCATGCATGCTATTTATAGTAGATGATGTATATGGATACATGAGTATGTATACATGGGATATGGGAAAAGGTGAGGCGTTATATACGCATAGCCACCTGATCAGTTGGCATATTATGATATCATCCCGGACGCGGGATGCCCGGACGCGGGATATATGGATAAATGGATCGAGCCGTTTGTTCCGCGACAATATATAAATATGTAATGAATATATGGATAAAGTGATCGGGCTACACGTTCCGCAGTAAAATATGATATTATTGATCGGGCTCCACGTTCCGCAGCGTTAATGATGATATATATAAATATATGTACGAAAGATGTTAAAGAAAGTTAACATGCATGATATCCACCTTCAGAGGCAATCAGTTACATGTTATATCTTTATCTCATACTTCTTTATTTCTTTATGATGTTATTATTCATGTATTACATACTCAGTACATTGTTCGTATTGACGTCCTTTCTTTTGTGGACGCTGCATTTATGCCCGCAGGTAGACAGGGAGATGGTCCAGATTCCTAGGAGCTTATTCAGCAGACTTACAGGAGCACTCCACTACTCCGGAGTTGTAGCTTATTGGTATATTCTTTTGTGTACATAAAGGGGCATGGAGGTGTCCTGTCCCGTCCTTATGATTTTTAGTATTCAAGTTAGAGGTACGTAGACATATGTGGGTAGTAGATGTCTTATGATCTCTTTAGTTTATATCTTGTATGTCATTTTGTATCCTCGTGGGCTTATACATTTGTATATATATGTTTTGAGGAGTAATTGAAGATTGTCCCATATTAAGTGTTGCTTTGAGAATTGTATTTATTCAGGATGAGGCAGATGATAAAAGGAAAGGTGCTCGGTAGGCTAGTTCCGGGTGCCCGTCATGGCCCTCTAGTTGGGTCGTGACAAAAGTGATATTAGATCTATTCCGTCCTAGGGTGTGTCTACGAGCCATGTCCAGTAGAGTCTTGTTTATGGCTGTAAAGCACGCCGCACTTATAAACAAGAGGCTGTGGGACATTTAGGAATAATGACCGTCCTTTTTCTTCATGGATCATACGACAGAGCCATAATATAAGATTTTCCCTTTTCCTAATCGTGTGTTAAGATTTCAGCGATGCCTATGAAAAGGAAAACAATAGCTGCCCAGAGGGGCAAGACAGCGACAGGAAGGCGGACTGAACGGGAGTCCCCGGTACATATAGAGGAGGGTGAGTCCCATAATGAGGCTCCATCCCATATCTCTCACACTCCGCCTGTTTTAGAGGAGCATGAAGGGGCCTCAGCTCCAGCTCCAATGTCTCCAGTTCCTCCATCAGGTGCTTTAGGCCAGCAGATGACCAAGGCTATTCAATTATTGACCCAGCTAGTTGCTGCTCAGGCTCAGCGGCAGAGTACGGGTCCAGGTGACAGAGCGGTTAGTGCAAGAGCCCGGGATTTTATGAGTTTGAATCCTCTAGAATTTTTTGGGTCAAAGCCGGATGAAGACCCGCAGGGCTTCATAGATGAGATGCTGAGGACATTGAAGATAATACATGCTTCTGATATTGAGTAAGTGGAGTTGGCTTCCTATAAATTACGGGATGTAGCTGTTTTTGGTACAATAATTAGATATCTTAGAGAGGGGAAAATGCGTCTCCCCCGGCATGGCAAGAGTTTGTAGATGCTTTCATCCGTCATTATTTGCCACCCGAGGTCCGACAGGCTCGAGCTAACAGGTTTTTGAATTTAAGGCAAGGAAATATGAGTGCTCGGGATTATAGTCTGCGTTTTAATTCATTGGCTAGGTATGCTCCGGCCATGGTAGCCGATATGAGAGACTGCTCGATTTGTGAGTGGCCTGGGGCCACACTTGATTAAAGACTGTTTGACAGCTTCACTCCAGGAAGGGATGGACATCTCTCGTATTCATGCCCGTACCCGAGAAAAAGCGGTGCGACGCGCACGAGGGTGAGCGTGATATTGATAGAGAGCATAATAAGAGGGTCAGATCTGTCGGTGCTGGTAGTGAGTATAGAGGGGTTCAGAGGCAACAGAACTCCAGGTATTCAGGCCAATCCGCGGCTAGTTCACCTCTTCGATTTGCGAGCTGGATATTTGACCGCCCTATTTATTCTGGACCGGGTTAGAGCTTGAGAGTTTCAGGTTTCCAGTACCGAGGTGATTCCAGCCAGATAAGACCACCCTTACCACGGTGTACTCAGTGTGGTAGGCCACATTCTGGACAGTGCCGCTTAGGTTCAGGTGCTTGTTATGCCTGCGGTCGAGTTGGCCATATGATGCGTGATTGTCCATTGAAGAATGGCTGAGATAAGGACCAACTCACGAGATCAGCAATTGGCTCTTCTTCGTCCGTGCGCCCTCCTGAGCAGACCTCCTAGCCTCCAGCAGGTCGTGGCAGGGGAAGAGGGGGAGCATCCAGTTCAAGTGGCCCTCAGCCCTGTATTTATGCATTAGCCGGAGTCACGGGTATATTATCAGTATTCTCCTATGATGTTTATGCATTGATTGATTCGGGTTCTACTTTATCGTATATCACTCCTTATATTACTAGCCGTATTGGGGTGAAACAAGAACCCATCAAACCTTTTGAGGTGTCTACTCCTGTTGGTGACCTAGTAATAGCTAGACAAGTATATAGAAATTGTGTGGTTATGGTGTGTGACCATCATACTGTAGCTGATTTGATCGAGCTGGAAATGTTAGATTTTGATGTTATTATGGGCATGGATTGGCTGGCCTCCTATTATGCTAATGTGGATTGTAGAACAAAAGTGGTTTGATTCCAATTTCCGGAAGAACCTGTGCTTGAATAGAAAGGTAACACAGCATCCCCAAGAGGTAGGTTTATTTCCTATCTCAAAGCAAGGAAGATGATTGCTAAAGGCTATATTTATCATTTAGTCCGAGTTCATGACACCGAAGCGGAACCGCCAACTCTTTAATCCGTTCCGGTAGTGAATGAGTTCCCAGATGTGTTTCTAGATGAGCTTCCAAAACTTCCACCGGAACGGGAGATTGATTTTACTATTGATGTGCTACCGGACACCGAACCCATATCTATTCCTCCTTACAGAATGGCTCCTGCAGAATTGAAAGATCTAAAGGCACAGCTGAAGGATTTGCTCGAGAAGAGATTTATTAGGCCTAGTTCATCGCCATAGGGAGCACCTGTTTTGTTCGTAAGAAAAAAAGATGGTTATTTGCGAATGTGCATTGACTATAGGCAGTTAAAGAAGGTGAAAATAAATAATAAATATCCGCTTCTGAGAGTTGACGACTTGTTCGATCAATTGTAGGGTGCTATGTGGTTTTCAAAGATAGATTTAAGATCAGGATATCACCAAGTGAGAATTAGAGAAAAAGACATTCCGCAGACGGCTTTCAGAACCAGATATGGTCATTACGAATTTCAAGTATTGTCGTTTGGATTGACTAATGCCCCGGCAGTGTTCATGAATTTGATGAATAATGTGTTCAGGCCTTTCCTAGATCTATTTGTAATCGTGTTCATCGATGACATTCTGGTATACTCTCGGTCAGAAGCAGAGCATGCAGATCATTTACGTCAGTTGTTCTTGGGATTCTTCGAACTCGAGAATTATATGCTAAGTTTTCAAACTGTAAGTTCTGGTTGAATTCTGTAAATTTTCTGGGCCATATCATCTCAGCTGACGGCATTCGGGCAGATACTCAGAAAATTGAAGCTGTGAAGACTTGGCCAAGGCCTACAACACCTACAGAGGTCCGTAGCTTTCTGGGATTAGCAAGCTATTACAGAAGGTTTGTGGAAGGATTTTCTTCCATTTTTGCACCATTGACGAAGCTAACCCAGAAATCAGCAAAATTCTAATAGATCGATGCTTGTGAGCGCAGTTTCCAGGAATTGAAAGATAGATTAACTTCAGCCCCAGTCCTAACACTTCCAGAGGGATCAAAAGGCTATGTGGTGTGTTATGATGCCTCCGGTGTTGGGTTGGGATGTGTGTTGATGTAGCACGGTAAGGTCATTGCCTATGCCTCCAGGCAGTTGCGGAAACATGATAAAAACTATCCAACCCATGATCTTGAGTTAGCTGCGGTTATTCATGCACTAAAGATATGGAGACATTATTTTTATGGTGTTTATGTTGATATTTATACAGATCACAAGAGTCTTCAGTATATTTTCAAGCAGAAGGAGTTAAATCTACGGCAGAGGCGATGGCTAGAGCTACTAAAAGACTATGACGTAAGTATTTTATATCATCCCGGAAAGGCGAATGTGGTGGCCGATGCTCTTAGCCGTAAATCCATAGGTAGCCTATGTGACGTTCAGCCGGAGAAGAAGGAATTAGTCCGTGAGTTTCACCAGCTAGCTAGCCTAGGAGTTCGCTTAATGGACCCAGGCAATGCAGGAGTTCTTTGTTTATAACCCAGCTATTTCATCCCTAGACATGGAGGTGAAAAAGTGCCAATATGAAGCTCCCAAGTTGAGTTATTACAGAGATACACTTCCCTAGAAGGAAAAGTCACCATTTGAGATTTCTACAGGTGGGATTCTCAGCTATCGAAGCAGGCTATGTGTTTCAGATGTTGCAGGATTACGTCGTCAGATTCTAGAAGAAGCCCATTACTCCCATTACTCTGTTCATCCAGGAGCGAAAAAGATGTACCATGATCTCAAGTCAATATATTGGTGGGACGGAATGAAGAAGGATATAGCAGAGTTTATAGCTCAGTGTCTAAATTATCAACAAGTGAAAATTGAGCATCAAAAGCCAGGAGGATAGTTACAAGCTATGAAAATTTCAATCGAGAAATGGGAAGTGATCAATATGGATTTTATTGTAGGCTTACCTCATTCTCAACGTAAGTATGATACCATATCGGTAATTGTTGACAGACTTACGAAGTCAGCTCATTTTCTACCAGTTAGAACTATATACTCAGCAGAAGATTATGCAAGGCTGTATCTTAAAGAGATAGTGCGACTTCATGGTGTCCCAATATCCATTATCACAAACAGAGGAGCACAATTTACTGCTAAATTCTGGAAGTCCTTTCAAGAAGGTTTGGGAACTCAAATGAGACTCAGCACAACATTTCATCCACAGACTGATGGACAAGATGAACGCACTATTCAGACCTTGGAAGATATGTTGCGGGCATGTGTATTAGATTTCAGAGGTAATTGGGATGATCATTTGCCACTTATTGAATCTACATATAACAACAGTTATCATTCCAGTATCCAGATGGTTCCGTATGAGGCTCTATACAGGAGAAAGTGTAGATCGCCAATTGGATGGTTCGAAGTAGGAGAGACACAACTCATAGGCCCAGAACTTATTCAGTAAGCAGTGGAAAAGATCAAGCTTATCCGGAACCGATTGTTGACAGCCCAGAGTCGCCAAAAATCTTATGCGGCCAACCGTCGATGAGATCTGGAATTCCAAGTTAATGATTGGGTATTCCTGAAAGTGTCGCCGATGAAAGGCGTAATGATATTCGGCAAGAAGGGCAAGCTTAGTCCCCGGTATATTGGGCCATACAAGATTATGCGCAAGATAGGACAAGTGGCTCATGAATTAAACCTACCCCCAAAATTTGAATCAGTCCACCCAGTTTTTCATATGTCGATGCTCCGTAAGTGTGTTGGAGATCCTTCCAGAATCGTGCCTATAGATGATGTCCAAGTTACCGAGAAGTTGACTTATGAAGAAGTACCCATTGCCATACTAGATAGGCAAGTGCAAAGACTCAGAACCAAAGAGGTCGCTTCAGTTAGGGTCCTGTAGAGAAACAATAATAGAGAGGAGATGAATTGGGAAGCAGAAAAAGATATGAAGTCCAGATATCCGCATTTATTTCCACTCCCAGAAGAGGTTCAGGAGGAGACGCCATTGTCCACAGGTATGTGATGCTTTCCTTGATGCTTTTGGGTCGTGTATGGCCATGTTTTCTTGCTATTGTTATTGTATCCCTATGAGGCGATGTTATTTTGGGTTGTTGTGAAGGATGGTAGTGCCATATTATAGGGGAAACTCTAGCGAAAGTTTTGTAGAATCCCCGAGAACCTAACATTCGAGAACGAATGTTCCGGGGGCGTGAATGTTACACCTCGAAAATTTCATGTTGTTCTGCTGTGAATAGACTAATGCAAGCTTAAGGTGGACATGAAGTCCATATGACCTTAAGGAAAGTATTTGATAGCTTTAGAGTGCGTACTACAAGATTTCAAAGTCACACGAATCGGAGAAACTAAGTTTGCCAAAGGAAGTGAAATATAAGTTGTGTTTGGGAAGATTTAGTAATTTTTGATTTAATGATTATTTGGTAATGTCTCGAGGAGGAGCTATAGGTCTCCTTAGATGGTTACTGAAGTGTTATACAAGTGCCAAGAAGGTTCCACAAGGATTTGAGGTTGAACGAATCGACAGGAACAATTTTGGAAGAAAGGAGTTATACGACCACTTATACGATTTGTATAAGGGTTCATATAAACTTTCAGAGAAGGTCAATCCCTGGTGGGATTATATGGTCACTTATACGGACCGTATAAAGTTATACGGACCGTATAAGTGTCCGTATTACCAAGTAGGGTAAGATTTTTCTCTAATTTTATATATATGACCCAAGCTCATATTTTTCATTTCCCACATTCTCCCCAAATCTTGAAAGCTCTAGAACATTCCCCATGTCATATTAACACAAATCCAATAGAAATCAAAGATTAATTAGCAAGAACCAAGGGAATCAAGTGTGGAGAGGATCACTAGGGTTTGTAGAAGTCAAGATTTCTTTTGGTATTGAAGTTGGGGTTGCTCTCAAGTGAGATACTTTGATCCAAAGATCATCCTTACATGATAAAAGGTGAGTTTTACATTCATTCCATGTTATTAAAAGTATTTGGTTGTTGAATAACTTGGATGAGGGAAGAAAATAGAAGATGAAGTTCAAATATGGATTTAATGATATTTATGGGTAGTAACTTAACTTGAGTCATGCCTCTTAGTATGATATGAGTATAATATTATTGTGGGTGGTACTAATGATGTTCAGGAAGTATTATATGTAAATGAATATGATGTTGTGCTGTAGTTAATGTTGTGGATGACTTTGAAAGGGAGTTTTGATAATTGAACAATGCTTAACTTGAAGAAGTCTATTGATTATGGTACTATGGGTGTGCTATTGACGTTTGGGAGTTGTTTATTATATAGAGAAAGTTAACGAAACAAAGGAAATGCTGCCCAAATTCCGTTAGCTCCTAGTCGCTTTAGTTTAAACTTAAGCATGTCTTTAATGACCTAACCTTAGTATGAATTCTCTTGAATGTAGAGTCATGAGTTTCGAAGGAGAACGTTTAGTCATTAAGGAGACACAAAGGTATGTTAAGGCTTGTCCCCCTTCTTTCAAAAGGCATGACTCCTATATTACGATTTCCTATACATGCTTCCATGATCTTCTTACATTCCTAAAGTTGAAAGTTCAAGATTATTAAAAGTTTCTTATGAGATAGAGATAAGATGTGTTCTATAATAATGATGATGATGATTCTATTTTTAGAGGTTCCAAAGCCTAAGAATTGATGTTATTAAGAGATCAATGATCTTACTTCATAATTTCCTTGACGTTGTTCATTGTTGTACTCTCACCTCAAGATATTAGTTTCTTCGAGGTGAGACATAGCGATGATGATTATTCCATAATATAATCGGAAGTTACCGACCTTATGTCACTCCGATAAAGTCTTACCTTACTTGGGCTCTCATGCTTGCTATTTATAGTATATAATGTATATGTATACATGAGTATGTATACATGGGATATGGGAAAAGGTGAGGCGTTATATATGCATAGCCACCTAATCAGTTGGCATATTATGATATCGTCCCGAACGCGGGATGCCCGAACGCGAAATATATGGATAAATAGATCGGGTCGTTCGTTCCGCGGCAATATATAGATATATAATGAATATATGGATAAATGGATCGGGCTGCACGTTCTGCAGCAATATATGATATTATGGATCAGGCTGCACATTCCGCAGCATTAATGATGATATATATAAATATATGTACCAAAATGTTAAAGAAAGCTAACATGCATGATATCCACCTTCAGAGGCAATCAGTTACAGGTTATCTCTTTATCTCATACTTCTTTATTTCTTTATGATGTTATTATTCATGCCTTACGTACTCAGTACATTGCTCATACTGACGTCCGTTCATGCCCGCAGGTAGACAGGGAGACGGTCCAGATTCCTAGGAGCTTATTCAGCAGACTTACAGGAGCACTCCACTACTCCGGAGTTGCAGCTTATTGGTATATTCTTTTGTGTACATAAAGGGGCATGGAGGGGTCCTGTCCTATCCTTATGATTTTCAGTATTCCAGTTAGAGGCACGTAGCCATATGTGGGTATAGATGTCTTATGATATCTTTAGTGTATATCTTGTATGTCATTTTGTATCCTCGTAGGCTTATACATTTGTATATATATGTTTTGAGGAGTAATTAAAGTCTGTTCCATATTAAGTGTTGCTTTGAGAATTGTATTTATTCAGGATGAGGTAGATGATAAAAGGAAAGGTGGTGCTCAGTAAGCTAGCTCCAGGTGCCCGTCATGGCCCTCTAGTTAGGTCGTGACGTCTTTCTTCCTCACAAACAACACAGGTGCTCCCCACGGTGACGTACTAGGCCTGATAAAGCCTTTCTCAAGAAAGTCCTTCAAGGGCCTTAACTCAGCAGGCGCCATTCTCTAAGGAGGAATAGATATCGGCTGAGTATCTGGTAATACGTCAATGGAAAAATCAATCTCCCGCTTTGGCGGAAGACCTTGAAGCTTGTCTGGAAATACATGTGGGAACTCATTAACTACTGGAACAGATTGAAGATCGATGGCTTTGCTTTTGTATCCTGAACCCGGACTATATGATACATACAACCTTTGGCAATCATCTTCCTTGCCTTGAGATAGGAAATAAACCTACCTCTCGGTGATTCTGTATTACCCTTCCACTCCAGAACTGACTCTCCTAGAAACTGAAATTAAACCGATTTCGTTCTACAATCAACATTAACATAACAAGCCAACCAATCCATACCCATAATAACATCAAAAATCAACCATATCAAACTCAATAAAATATGCTATAGTGTGCCGATCACAAAGTATAACTACACAATCTCTATATACCCGCTTAGCTATCACTGGATCACCAACGGGAGTAGACACCTCAAAATATTTAATCGACTTGGGTTTCACCCCAAACTGACCAGCAATAAAAGGAGTAACATAGGATGGTGTAGAAGCTGGGTCTATCAATGCAACATCATGGGAAGATATTGATAATATACCTGTAATAATATCAGGCGAAGACTCGAGATCCTGTCGACCAGCCAATGCATAAATGCGGTTCTGAGGACCGCTCGAACTGGAAAATCCACCTCTGCCTCTATCACGACCAGCTGGTGTCCGAGAACCCTACACAAGAGGATGTACAGATGTCGAAAAATCAGCTGCAGACCCTGTTGGCTAAACTTTACCTCCACCACCTCTCAAGGGACAATCTCGCATAATGTGGCCTGGCCAACTATAGGTATAACAAATATCTAAACCCCGAGGGCACTGCCCAGCATGTAACTTCCTACACCGAATACATCGCGGTAGGGTTGACCCTGACTAACTACTCCTGAACTGGGAACTAGAAGCTCAGAACTTTGGCCCGGCTCAAAATGAGTGGGTCTATCAAACCTGGGTCCTTGGAACTGAGAAGGCGCACTTTCCACTGAATAGGCTGAACGCCTAGAGAACTGGTGCTCCTAACCACCTCTGGACTCACTGATAAAACCTAAAGATCTAGCACTCTTACTCTCACCTCTGTCATACTCAATCCCGGCCCTCCACTGCTGCTTACGCTCCTCGAGGTTCTGAGCGTCCGCCTGAATGCGAGAAATATCCATACCTATCCGAAAAGAAGCCATCATGTAGTCATCAATCAAGTGTGGCCTCACAAACCGATAAACACGATCTTCCATCTCAGCTATAATGTACCGGAGCATATCTAGCCAATGAATTAAAATGAAGACTATACTCCGGAACACTTATGTTCCCCAGTCTAAGGTTCAGGAACCTATCAACTCAGGCCTATCGAATCTCTAGCAGCAAATAATGTCGAAGGAAGGCATCTTTAAACTCCTGCCACACGGGTGGGGGCACATTAACCCCTCAAGAAGACATCCAAGTATCATACCGATGAACAACAACATCTCATAATCTATGGAAAGCCAATTTCACCGACTCAGTGTCTGAAGCATGCATCACCCGCAATATCCTCAACATCTCATCTATAAAGTTCTGCGGGTCCTCATCTGTTTTTTTTTTTTTGGTCGAAGTAATAAATTTTATTTCAACCAGTGATCAATTGTATGTACAGACTAACTCATGGGACTCTAGAATCAGTACTCCCAAGTAGAATCCAAATTCAACAAACTTCTATAAGGCAGCCCATTGCTTGCTATCTGCAGTCTAGCTGTGGCCCTTTGCGGGAAGATCCACGGCTATACCTCATCATGTAGCAACTTAGGAGCCTTTTAACATGGAAAACTATTGCAAGCTTCTAGTATGGTATTTCAGTGAACTATTCTTTGCCCCTTAATAAACACTTGCATAATAATGTCTTTAACAATCAACGTAGCATCTCGACTCCGTTGTTGAAATCTTCTGCCATTTCTCTCCATCCACATCTGGTAGACTGCTGCAGCAAATATAAAGGCTATTAAATCGCCTTTTGCTCGATTGTGGCGCACCTGTGAATTCACCCAGTGCACCTCTTGCGCCAGCCTTCCACCTGCCTGTATACCTGTCCATTTTACCAATTGTTGCCAAATGCCTTTGGAATAAGCACATCCAAAATATAAATGGTCGTGCGTTTCCATGGCAGTGGTGCCACAGAGAACACACTCAACTGGCACTTGGATTCCCCAGCTGCTCAATCTGTCCATGGTAGACAGTCTTTTGTGCAGTGCTAGCCATAGCACAAATTGGTGCCTAGGCAGCATGCCCTTCACCAAGTACAACTTCTTCCATTCAGTTCTAGGATACCTTGGCAACATATCTTTGTACACTTTCTTTATGCTGAATTTGCCCTGCACAGTGAAGCTGTCAATAGCAAGGTTAGGATTTACATCGGCATCAAGCCAATTCCTAGCATCGAACACTTTCCTTATGAGCCAACTATCCTGTTTTGGTGTGTCTACTGATGACCATTCAACATTCTTTATATAATACGTATGCACCCACAAAACCCTTAGCTTCTCTTTCTTTTTTGCTACTGGCCACAGGAGTTTATATATTGTTGCTTTGTTCCATAGAAAAAAATTGATAATGTTCAGTCCCCCTGTTGCTCTGGGTTGGCACATAGTATCCCAACTAATAGGAGGTCTTCTTGTGTATTCATTTGAGCCCGTCCAGAGAAAATTCCTGCACATACTCGTGACCAGCGTGAGTATCTTTTTTGGTAGTAGGAACATCTAAGCCCAATATGTTTGCATCTCAAACAAGACACTTTTGATTAATTGGACTCTTCCTCTATATGACAGAAATTTCGTGCTCCAACATTTGATTCTTGCAACTATCCTCTCAGCTAGAGGCATACAATGACTGATTGTTAGCTTCTTAGAAGAAAGCGGCACTCGTGTATTTGAAGGGTAACTCTCCAGGCGCGAAGTGCATCTCAGCCAAAATTTGTTCTCGAAGTTCCCTTGGTATCCCAGCAACATAAAGTGAACTTTTTTCTAGATTTGCCTTTAGCCCTGACACACTAGAGAAGTGCTCAAATCGCTCTAGGATGAGTGTGATGGATACCAAGTTAGCCTTGCAGCAAGATAAGATCGTCTACAAAACATATATGCCGCAAGTTCATCTTAGCACACCTGGGATGATGTTTGAAGGCAGGATTGAATCTAAGTTTATTAAGTGATCTGTTTAAGTACTCTATGGCCAGTACAAACAAATATGGGTACATTGCATCGCCTTGTTTGAGTCCCCTCCTTGCTTGGAATTTAGGTGTCAGTCCCCCATTCATCAAGATGGAGTAGCTTACCGAGGTAACACAGGTCATAATCAGGTCCACAAATTTCTGAGGTAGCCCAAATTCCGGTAGTAACATGCCAAGGAAAGGCCACTGAAGGGAGTCATAAGCCTTTCTTATGTCAATTTTGATCAAGCATCTTGCAGATACTCCCTTGTGAGTGTAGCCTTTAATCAGTTCATATGCTATGATTATATTATCCAATATATTTCTTCCTTCTATGAAGGCAGACTGAGAGGGACCAACAAGAAAGTCCACCACATTTTTCAGCTTGGCAGTCAAGACCTTGGCAATGAGCTTATATATTGTAGAACAACAAGCTATCCACTTTACATATGTGGGATTTTGTACCTTAGGAATCAGAGTAATGGTAGTACAGTTGACTGCCTTCAGTAATTTCCCAGTTTGGAAAAATTGTAACACTGCCTCTGTCACCTCTTCTCCAACCACAGACCAATACTCTTTAAAAAATTCAACTGGAAATCCATTAATCCCTGGGGCTTTGTCGTACATATCTTTCAAAGCTTTCAGTACATCTTCCTTGGTGATTGGCTCTAATAATCCGCTAGGCTAAGCAAAGCATTCATCCCCGCTCGATATTAAGGTCCACACAAGGCAAGTGAGAAGTGGCTTGGCCCTGTAGCTTCTAAAAAAATTGTATGAATTCCTGCTGGATTTGTGTAGGATCCGTAAGCTTCTCATTCAGGTCATTGCAAATACTAGATATCCTATTCTTAGCCTGCCGAGCTTTAAGGTAGGCATGGAAGAATTTTGAATTAGTATCACCGGCAGTTATCCAAAAAGCTCTTGATTTCTGCCTTAAAACCTTTTCCTGCACCCCTTCCCATTTTTGCATTTGTGCAAGAGTGTCCCTTTCTTCTTGTATCAGTTGTTCATTAAAAAAATCATCATTCAGGCCATCCAGTTGTTCATTAAAAAAATCATCATTCAGGCCATCCTGCACCTGTTTTAGTTGTTGTTTTAGTGCTGCCAGTTTCTTGTCAATGGATGTGTACTCCTTGCTTAAGCTTCTGGTAGCACTCTCTAATAATTGGAGTTTCCTCCAAACTGTAAACATCTTCTGCCCAGGTACATGTTGTTGCCAAATCTTAATAACTACTTTTTTAAAGTCCTCCTGTTGAAGCAGCACAACAATAGTCTAACTGGTCTTTTAGTAGGCCCGATGGATACCTCTGTATTGACTACAATAGGGGAATGATCTAAGCACTCAGGATTTTGGTAAGTTGCTTCAATATGCCCATAATGCGTGAACCAATCCGCATTTCCAAGTACCCAATCTATATGACTATATATCCTCTCCGCAGCATCCCTTTTATTACACCATGAGTATTGACATCCCCTTCTAGTCACATGGCCCAACCCAATATCATCAATGCACTGCTGAAAGTCCATAGTCTCATTTACATGCACTGGTGCCCCATGTAACCGATCCTCAGTACTCGGTAAGGTGTTGAAGTCTCTTGTTATTAGCCATGGTCCAGTGATACTCCTTGCAACATCTCTTAATTGGTTCCACAAATTCTTCTTGTCAGCTACAGTATTGAACCCATACACGAATGTTATGTAGGCGAGAAAGAAAAGTTCCTATCCCTTACTTGAAAATGGATCAATTGAGCAGTTTCAATAAGTATAGACACATCAATCTTATTTGTTTTCCATGCTAACCAGATCCTACCATTTATTGCTGAAGAGTAATTAAAGCTAAAACTCCAATTTGGCCCACATCCTCTCCTAATCTTACTAGTTTTATTCTCTAGTTTTAAGGATACCTATTAAGTCAACTTTATTCTTACCCAAGAAGGATTTGAGTTCCTTCTGTTTAAAGGGCATGTTAACCCTCTAACGTTCCAAGAACAAATGATCATGGGGGTTTGGAGGAGCTGGGTCCAGGCCCCTGATTACCCTTTGTATTTTCCTGACCAGTAGGTTGCAACTGACTACTGGTGTGCATTGGCCCATCTCCTCTCGTTTGCAGAGCAGCAAACTAATTGTGCTTTGGCACTCCATCCTCTCTTGTGGGGTTGGTGAGAGTGGAGTCTTGCGGGACTCTTCCCTTTTTTCCTAGCACAATTTGAGTACTCTCTTCTTGATCAACCATCGCTGATTTCCCATTGTTCATCACCTGAGTTTGTAAGGGGCGAATTAGTGCTTCTGCGTTGCCCCTTCTTTCATACCATTCTGGTCGGAATCTCTGTCGTTTCTGCTTCTTTTCTTATTAGGTGGTGCCTCTTCCTTTTGCCCTTTGTTGCATTTATTAGCTAAGTGTCCAAATTCATGGCAGTCATGACAAAGCTCTGGTGACCATTCATATGTAACCTCTTATGCCCACATTTTCCCATCTTTCTTTGCAATCAGCAACTCGTCTGGTAATGGTTGTGTTACGTCCATTTCAATGAGCATACGTGCATAAGAGACCCTCTCAAACTGAGCTGTCAACTTATCCGTACAGATAGGGTTGCCCAAGGAGCTAGAAATTCTACCTAGATTTTCCGCTATCCAATAGTTCAATGGTAGTCCAGGAAACGTCACCCAGATGGGCAGAACTCGCATAGGTTCCTTGTCAATTTGAAACTCCAGTTCCCAGCTTTTCAAAATCATCGGTCCACCGTTGAATGTATACGGCCCATTAGCCATTATCAAGTCTTTATCATCCTCAGAATCAAACTTGAAAATGAAGTAGCCAGCATCGTGCAAGTATACCCTAGGTATTTCGACTGAATTCCAGACCCCATACACGAACCGCAGCATCTCCTTGAATGTTGGGTTTCCTCCTATGACATACCTAACCAACGAATCTTTCCATTTTTCACATTGATCTTCCAATTCAATGAGGTTTGGCTGCACAACTTTTTTACCATCCTGTATGGTAGGCGGATAGAATATTAGCTTCATACCATGGTGCTTGGCCCTATTCCCTTTGACAATCTCTGCCATAGTTGGACATGTCTCTGCACTTTTAGTTCTAGTTGCCTCCGGCTCGATTTGGCTACCCTCCTCGACCTCAGTTAGCCCATCGACACCTACCTTAGTCAAATCGGTGCGCTCAGTTGTTGGTGGAGTCGCTTCCTTCTCCGCCGATATCTCGCCGACTGTGGTGGTTCTTGTTGGACATTTTGGGTCAGGTCGGTGCCCGGATTTGGTACTTGCTACACCGCTTGAGCTTGAGCCATGGCTTTCTTTCCACCTTGAAGTGGGGTTTTCTTTGCACCCTGCTGCCCCTATGTTAACAATTGTCTAGCCACCTGGGTCGAAGCTCAAGCTACACTCGATTCAGGGATCCATTGCGCTAGATTCAGCTGAGTTAGTGTGCGTGGTATTCCTGATTCTGGTGTAATCACACGTTCCTCTTCGCATAATTCCATAGGAGTCTTTTTGGGTGGTCGTGCTGCCTTTTTCTGGCGAGCCATGATCGCAGTGGTGCACGTCAGTAAACCCTAACTAAACGTGCGCCGAGAGCGAAAAGGGCCACGTTAATTGTATAATCATGTACTCATCTGGTTTTGACCCAAAGAATTCTGAAGGGTCTAGATTAATAAAATCTCGAACTCTGGCACTAACAGCCCTGTCACTGTTGACACCTAATTTTTGACCTCCCATAATTTATTTTAGTTACCCATAGTCCTTGGGTATTAAACAAAGTGAAATGTGCATTTTTTTAGAAGTCAAAATGATTTTATAATAATTATTCAGATAATATTTTGCCATTCTCATTTGGTAAAATAATTTCTATAATATTATAAATCATTTAAAAATTAATTTACGTATTTTTACATATTATTGCCCAATTATGATGCATTTGCTGAAATTAACCAAGAGAGAAAAAAATAATTTACAATAATTATTTTTTTAATTGTCTAAATTGTTAAACCATCAATTAGCAAGTATTTTACTCTGTTAATTTTAGGAATATGATTAATTAAACAAATTAATCATCTTACCCCTCAATTCATAAATTTGCATAATCAATTATTAGAGTCATTATCATAATTAATTGAGTATTTAATTGTGATTAATTCTATAAATTGTTCACCAGATGGCTACAATTGAAATAATCAATTGCTATTTCAATTATGACCCAATTGAAATCAATTTCCATAATTGAGGTCACTATTGCAAAATTAGTCCTTTTAACTGTCATTGTGACCTTATTTTGAAAAGACCAAAATCATTGGGTTGAATCAATTAAGGTCATATTCGCAAATGTCCTTTTATTGACTAATTGGATTAAAAAGGCTGCAATTGAAATAGCTTGGTTAGATTAAGTCAATTAAAGGACATCATTTGCAAATCTAGCCTTTACTTGTTTAATTAGTCTTATTTAATTGTGCTTAAAGGATTAAATTAGTTAGTCTCTTTCTTAATTTTGGTTATTTACTAAAGCAAGTGCCAAAATCATGTATGTATACACTTATATACGCGGATATACATGTGATATACATGTATATGTGTATATACATCAGGTCAGGCCCTATTTCTTTTTTAAAAAATGGACCGAGCCCCAGTCCAAATCGGACTAGACCTGGCCCAACGCATAAGTAAAAGGGGTAAAACCCCTATACCGTCTCATTTTCACCAAACACATTCGTATCTTTCACTCTCTCTATTCCCACCCCAAAAACCCTAGCCGCCTCCGCTTATTTTTCTCTCTCATGCATCATGTACGCCATTTTTGGCATGTTTGCAGAGGATTTTTTCTTTCTCCAGGTAGGTGTGACCTTATGGAGTGAAGCCTTTATTGTTCCTCACCCATGTCACGACCCAACTCCGTAGGCCGCGACACGTGCCCTAGTTGGACACTCATACGTACCTTAACCTAAATTAGCAAAATATTACAAATAAGCAGAAATAATAATTTAACAAGGATAAGTGGGCATGCCGCACGAAGGCCGATAAAGTGCCGTCACAAAACATAGATAAACTCTAAACGTACGCAAATCTCACGAAACATATACTGAGAACCCACACCACATGTCTCTGTACTCTATAGAACAAAACATAATCATATGACGGGACGGGGCCGCCGTACCCGGAACAAATACGTACATATGCGGTAGAAAAATTTTATGCCAAAATATGGGCTCCCGGACAAAGGAGCGCTTTTCAATGTACCGAGCGATAACCTAAGCAACGGATCCTCAAATCGGTCGTACCGCGCGGCACGAAACGCGACCGAAGAAAAAGGGTCGGCACGGAAAATGTACCGAATATGTAAGCGAGACCGTAATAAATAAAACTAAAATCGAACGAATATACGGAACGAACGAGATGCATAGGTAGTCGAGATGCATATCAAAAATCATAAGTAATGCACGAGAAAACATATATGCCAAACCGCCCGCGTTTATGGGACTCGGTGAACGAACAGAGGCCCCCTTCTCGGCGCCATAACACATCATACTTGAGTAGGGAATATCTCCGAACACATCATAACATACCAAGTGGCCACATCACATCACATAATCGATATCGAATATATGTACATGGCACATCATACTTCGGACCATGTACATGTCATACCCGCCCTCACACCGGGGCGCGGCGAACAATGCAGAGACATACGCTTGAGAACATATCCTGGCCCGGGCTCAGTGGGGGAAACATTGGGGCATCCACGAGTGGAGTAGTGAGAAACTAAATGCAATAAAAATAACATACATATTTCCGAGACTCGATGAGGCATATCACATAACAAATCGTATCAATGAAATCGACGTGAGTCATAGTACGTACCTTTCGGACATCACGGAGGGTCATGTCAGGACGGAACATTCGGAGTCGAAGTGCATACCAAAACATTTCATAGGGCTTGATGGAATATTCAAAATGATTTTTGTTTAGTAGTTAAAACATTCTTTGAAAGCCGCTCGAAGACAAATCGTAAATACAAGAGAATAAAATCGGAAATAGTAGGCCCACCTCGGTCAATTGAGGTGGCGGGCGTAAATTACATATGTTAAACTCATAACGTCACTTACAAGGATATTAGGACAATCGAAATGCATTTATACAAGTTTTAGAGGTTTAAACAATTTTTCTAGCTATTCGCAAAATATTTAGTTCAATTCGACTGAATGGGAAAGGGGCGTTTTTTGGACGTGGATTCCGAGGAATAGAGGTGCCCCCGAGGTCCAAAGTCAAGCCTAATGCATGTAAGACGTGCCAATAGAAGAAATGGGAGAGCTTTACATACCTTTCCTGCTCTTCACGATTGCCAAAAATAAAATCCCGTTTCGTCGAAAATCTGCAAATGGTCATCTTTACCAGTTACTATTCATGCAAGCTGATATTTCAATCTTTGGCTTCTATTTGGCTACCGAAATTTCGGGCAAAGCACTTCCCCTATAAATGTGACACCCCCGAGATCCAACTCGGCTCAAAACAATCAACAACAACCCAACAGCAACATCAACAACCACAACAAAACACAATATGATACAACTAATCGACTTTCCAACATAATATAATAACTTCCATTCCGACTTCACATGTCCAAATCAATACCATAATCTTCACATTCATTACTAATCAAAATCGTTACAATGCCATTCGGAAACATTTCATACCATTTTTACACTATATAGACAAATTATACAAAATACACAACTTTCCACCAAAGTCATAATTCATTCCAAATCTCCTAATTTTTAGCATACTTATTCATAACATGCTTCCATCGTCTAGTTTCATCAACCATAATCATAATTCACATTATAACAACTTAGTTTCCATAAGGTCATAAAATCCTACTTTAAACAACATAAGCTTCTACATCCCACTTCAATGCAATCTTACTTCATTTTACCTTCATTTACATTACAAGACTCACCACGACGCAACTAACATGTTAAACAAAATAAATTCAACATGTTTCCTCCTACCATATACCACACGGCCATAGGCCAATTTTCCATCTTATCAAATTTTCATCCACCTTCCACTTCCAACACAAATTCCACAATAGCCACAACTATAATACAACTTAAAATTCATCATAACCCACTACATATACACACACGGCTACATGCATACATGTATATCCACTTTGTAAACTTCCATATTCCCATAGTTTCTACTCATTTTCATATACTACAACACAAACAAACCTTCAAAACATAATTAGAAGGGATGAATTCTTACCTTTTTCCACAATCTTCTTTACTTCACCAAGTTGCCAACTTGAAGAAATAAGTGTTCTTCCTTCCAAAACAATTGCACCAAGTTGTTAAGGGACCTTGAATTAGTAGGAATTCCACAAGAAAATAATTTTTGGAAAAGATTTCAGGAGGCAAAAATCATGGACTTGGCGAATGGCCTTGTCTTTGTTCCTCTCCTTGTTCTTGTTTTTCTCCTTGTTTTAACTTTCTTGAAACTTCTACATACAACACTCCCTTATATAATTTAATCACATGGAAAAATTAATTAAATTATGTGGGCTTGGCCATGTATGGCCGGCCACCCCTCTCTAATGGGCCTTAATTTCTTCATTTTTTTTTCAATTTCCAAGCCCAATTTCCTTAGCCCATGCTTGGTAATTCCCGAAACTAATTTCCAAAATTCCAATTTTGCCCTTAGACTTTTCCAATATTTTCACATCTAAATTTTCCGTAACCAACTTATGAACCAAACAAGATTAATGCATTTCACTGTCCTTAACTTGTCTCGAAAATTCCGAAATTCCCAAAGGCGAAAAATACGGGTTATAACAACCCAATTCCACTGCGAATCAACCAAACAAGGTATAGTCATGCTTTATTTTTGATTTCTTCTTGCTTTTCTTAGTTTTCAATGGTCAAGACCTGTAAATCCTTAATGGGTCTTGTTTTTAGTTGATTGAAATTACGATTTGTGATTGGTTCTTGAAGAACCTTTTGGATTAATCTCTGTTGGGTCTAAATCCTACCTTTGATGTATTAGTTGACTCAATCTTGACCCTGCAAAACTCGAATGTGAGGAAGAAATCTCAATTTGAGGATTTGTCCCATATCGGTTACATTTGGGGCTTTGGGTATTTCTATAGAAAGGACCCTAATTTTCATTTTACAAAAAGAATGGGAGACCTTGAACTGAATATTCACTCAGATACTCGAAATACCTAAATTTTAGGGCATTTTGCTATAAGATTTTAAGAGTTCGAGTTAGTAAAATTTTAAAGGCTTATTTCCTATTTTTCTTGTGTGGGTTCTATGGTTTTGAGCATTTGGGGGTGAATTATTGAAGTTTCCTAGTCCAAATCTCTTCACGACTGCGCAAAAGAGAGGTAATTCCCCTTTCTCTTTTATTTTTGCATTTTTCTGTTTCTTTAGTTGCTATGTGTTAGCATAATTTTGTCATTTTTGTGATTAAGCATGTTTATGTGATGAGTTAGTTAGCTAAATAATATATTTCCTGTGTTAGTTTAGTTTAACAGTTAAGCCTATTTATATGTTAGTTTTTAGAAAGATTTATTTAGTTTTGTGTATTAGTTTAGCTTAGCTTAGTTTTAATATGTCTTATGTTTTGTTATAGCAATGTCTGTTGTCACGACCCAATTTGACTACGTCGTGCGGGCACCTACCTTTCTCACCTCGATAAATGAACCCTCAACCCAACGATAAGTAAGAACATAAATAAATGAATCAATCAGGCGGAAAGAGTAATTACGTAAGTCTCACAATAATATATAATAGAAATAGTGCGGAATAAGGAAAATACCCCCAGGGTCTGGTCTAAGCCATACAAGAGCATCTAAGTAAAATTATACCAGTCTGGAATATAATAATACATCAATCTGTCTATGTCTCAGCGTAGAAAGTAAGACATAATAATATGAGGAGTCTTCAAGGCAGCGAACGACTCGTGCTCACCCTGGATTCTCGATGCTATGCTGATGGCGACTATCAGCCACGGGAGATGGAAAGGAATGCAGCAAGTGCAGGTCAGTACAAAATCATAGTACTGGTAGGTATCATCAGCCGACTAAGTATAGCTAACATAATTTAGACAATAAAGCAGGATAGGCAGATAAATCAACAAGTATAAGTCAAACATAATCAGAATCAAGTATCCGTCATCACATAGGTTGAAGCATCTAAACCCAAGTGTATCAAATCTTGATATATAAACAATCCGAATCAATCAAAACAAGTATAACACTGGATCATCACAATATAAGCCAAGATGCAATGCAATACAATGATGTATGAATCTAATGCACTGCAATGCAGTGTACAAATGTACTTCGGATGGAAGTATCGATGACTCGGTAGCACAACCCAAGGTGACTCGCGAAGTCTAAGTGCCACTCGTCCTGGATCTTTGCCCAACAGATAGACGAGACCCGGATCTTTGCCTACACGGATTCTCACGGCACCACCCTAGGGGACCCGCGGAGTCCATGTACTTACTCAATTCACGATTCCGAGACGAACATCGGATATCGGATTCTCACATCACTCTCATTTAAAAACCAAGCCAAGATCATCACAATGTTTCACTGGATATCGGATTCTCACATCACTCTCATTTAAAAACCAAGCCAAGATCATCACAATGTTTCACCAAGTACCAACAGTCTATCAACAGTATATCATGAAGAATGAGAATGAGTGCAATGCATGTATCAACATCAAGAATCAGCTCAATATCACAAGTACTAACATGGGTACGCCTACAACTTATCAATGTCACAAATACCAACATGGGTACGCCAATAATATCATCAACAACTACACAGGTCATACGGAACTCTTTCCTCGTATCAACGTCAAAGTAAGGTACAACCATATCACAATCAAGATGTAATAACAGTTTCCAATATCTACTAACGACACCTGGCATCAAGCCAACACAATAGATCAATCAAGTAACAACACAATAAATTTGGCTAGCCCCAATCACATAACAGGGCCACAATAGACAATATCTTCATACCTTAATTGAATTTTGACATGCTTTCTATGACAATATGATCTAAATATATGCTTCACTACACAAAGTCTCACCAAGGGTAAGCCATAATCTACCTGGATGGCCGAACAACAAACACGAACAATCATTCTTTTGCCTTGCCCTTCCGCTGAGCCTCAAGATCAAATAAGTCTAGGCATATTCAAAATCTAGAATAGAAATCATGAAGAACGATACCTATATTGCTATCATTCAAACTAGGTCAAAACTAAACCTAAAATTTGGGGAAACAGGGCCCATAAGGTCAAAACGAAAAATTTGGGAGTAAAATATCAAATTAAGCACTAGGTGATCTAAACCCAACAACTAATTACTAAATTAACTCAAAGATTCCCCCAATTTCAAAATTCAAGTAAAACCCCCAATTTTGGGTATAATTCCTAACTCTTTGATTCAAGGATTCAACACTAATAATGGAAGATATATGTTTAGCAACCCTAGACACATCATAACCGAGCATAAACCCAATCAATTTCATCATTTAAAAGCCTAAGTAGAATATTCATCAAATCCTCTTTTATCTTCCATTACTAAAGAACTAATAAGGAAAGAGGAATCTATGATGATTAGGAACAAGGAATTGGTAAAGAGGTTAGCAAGACTTACCACCAAGAGTTTTTTCCAAGATTCTTCTAAAACAGTCCCCAAGAGCTCAATTTTCATAATGGGAATAAATGATAGACTAAGGGCTTATTTAATACACACTTAATAAAATAACAGGCCTGATACCGCCACGGCGGCATCGGGGCCATAACAGCACCACCGCCCCAGCGCCATCACAGGCCGTTGGGACGGTCTGGGCCAATATAGCGTTGGCCGCCCTAGCGGCCGTTCCACCATAACAGCGACGCGGCAGGGACAACACTGGTGTCGCTACGGCCGACACTAGGTACCAGAACTTACTTATTTTCCTAAGTCTCAACCGAGATCCCGAACCACTCCTGAGGCTATCTGCTCACAAATCACATACACAGATCCACATAAAAATACGCTACGAACGCTCTCGTGGCCTCAAAATTTCCAACGGGGGTCTCATTGATCGAGTCAACCCGCGATGCCTCATTACCAACTTACCAACCCAAGCCCAAAAATGCATCCGAGTGCATTGAGAACCGAACCAGATATATACACAAGTTCTAAACGACCATCTAGACCTCTCAAAATTGACAGATTACCGAAAAAGGTCCGTTTATCCAAAGGTCAACTTTGAGTCAACTCTTTTTCGCTCTAAGCTCAAATTTCACAAGAAGCCGCCTGAATCAAATCTAGACACCTCGGGAAACCTGTCAACGGTCCCTTCGGGTAAAAATTAAGCTAACCAAGCTTGGAAAGGGGCGAAAATCTTTGGAAAGACTATAATGACCAAATGGGCCATTACATCTGTTCTCAGTTAAGCATGGTTTAGGTGTTAATATAGGTTGTTTTAGCTGAAAATGAGCTGGGTGTTATTTGGCCTAATCTTCTTATGTTAACCATGTATTGTATGTTAATTTTTGTTCTGGTTAGTTATGGTCTATATACTGTATAGTTAGAGTTGATTAGATTAATTTTTATATGGTATGACTAGAGCATTGTTGGCTTTTAAATGTTATTATTAACACGTATTAGCTTAGTCTTTATTTTTATCATTTGAGCATATGATCTAATCCTGTACTGTGTTAGATATGGCCCTTGGTTGATTAAATGTGATAAGTGATACTGTAAATGATCTAAAAATACTGATGTTAGGTGTCCTGCCTGTCTTCTATGTTGTTTTGCCCTATTAAGTTAACTATGTCTAGAAAGTTTAGCTATTTTGCCTCATGTCTGCTAATTTGAACCCCTTTTGGTAAATGATTAATAAGGACTCATGTTGTACCTATTTGCTCCCATTCTTTGCACTAAGGATCCTGTTCTAGCTTTGTTTATTTATCTAAATATGGGACTGAAGGACCTGTTGGCTATGCTATCTGATGTATGTTAGATTTGATCCACATGGTTGAGAATATACTAAACATTGCCTAAGTTCCCTGTTTGACACTATGATCAATACATTCCACTCTTTTGTCTGTCTTAACTAGCACATAAATGAATTCTTCTGCCTATTTTAAAACACATCTATAATGGTTTAAGTTAAAACTGGATTCAAAACTGGAGTCACTTGTGACTTGTGGTGTCCAACGTTTTGAACTAGCTTTTAAATGATGTGTGTGGCTTGAGCAGAATGTTGTTTACTTCCAAAAGGTGTATTATTAATAAGACCTCTATGTTTACTAAGCTTAAAACTTCACCTTTTGAGACTAAAAGATATATCGATTGATTTAAAGGGACTGAGACTTTGTATATTCCCTGTATGCCTTTGTTTTCCCAAGTATAAGACTTGTGCTATCTGGTTTACAGGTAGTTTAGGTGATCTGAGTCCCCAGAACATGCTTAAAAGAGTTTTAAAAGGATTTTAAGTCCAGTTGATATCTGAAAACTCTTATCAATGTCCTGCTAAATCTTGTAATGCTACCTGATGTGCTTTGTTTAATAAAAAATACTAGTTGTATGGTACATGGTCATTTCTTGTTGAACTTAAACCTGTTTGTGCACTTGAGGACCTTTGTATGAGTTGGAATGCTATGTATTCTTGCATGATGCATTTTGTTTTGGTCCATGTAAAGGTTAAGATCACTATGTCTCACTAGTATGACTAAAAAAGAATATCAAAAGGTATGTTGATGTGGTTTATATTGCTGTACACTGATCTTGTGGGTTGTTTGTTTTCACTTTGATGATGCCCACATAGGATTCTTTATGTGTTAAATGACTTAGCATGATTGCTCTTTCATGTTTCTTGGCTTATATGGCTGAATTGTTTTAGTATATAGAGGGTATATACTCATACACATAGAGTATATTCAACTCTGTACATCCATCCTAACATGTATACGATGGTATATCTAACGTATATTGAATGTATCATCCTAGACAGTTAGTTTCTACTATTAAGTGTTGTTAATTTTGGGCTTTCCTTTCTTTGTTTACTGGGTCTCTGTTCAAAAAATGTTGAATATGACTCTACTGGGCCTAAGTTTATTCACTGCTATGAAATAGATCACCTGGGCTTCAGTTGTTTCTTCATTATTATCTGATTTGGGCTTGACCATTTTTCTCTAAGTGTCCTATTATTGTGTTATGTGCTAATTCAATCTGTACACTTAGTTTCTTTACTCAGGCCATAGTCTTTTAGTGCATACTAATCCTTATCCTTTTTGTGTTCCATGTAAATCACAACTTGGGCCATTCGGGCCATTATTGCATTAAAACCTAGTTGGGACAGAGGCCCAACCCTCATTCTTTCATCGAGTCCGCGTGAATACTTGAAAGGGAAGCAAATATATTGAAGGCCCAACCATGGGTGAAAATGGTGAAGGCCCAACTGTGGGTGAAATTTTAACTGGTGGGCTTAGGTAGGCCCACCAGCCTAAACTCCTCTTTATTTCCTTGTTTATGAGTATAAATTTTATTTGTAAAAAGAATACTTGTGAATTATTGGAACCCATATGTATGTTAGGATATAGAAACACATAGTAATTTAGGTAAGTCGCCACAAATTGATTTTCTAAGTTCGGCTAACGACCATCCTCCAACCTAATGATTTGAAAACTATTCTTTTCAAAGGGTCACGGTATAAGGACAATAAAGAATTGGGATTTTCTTAAGTTAAATGGGTTTCAAGTCCAAACAAAAATGATGAGTGCTTTCTTCTTCAAAAACGTTAAAGTGACTGATTCATCTTAAGTATGAAACTGCTGGGAATTATATTCATTTAACAGAAATGGACTTCAAAAAATGCACTATGAAATTGATGCGAAATGATTTTTTCAAAATTGGGCTAAGTGTTAAGATATTAACTTGGACATTTTGGCTTTAAAGACAATGTTGGATCTAATGTAAATTTGGACCATTTGGAATATGGACTTGGATGCCCCTTTCTGGAAAAATAAAACCTTTGGGCCAAGAAGCCCAACATTAAAACTGGACTGAAATGAGATTACTTGTTGGACTAAATTTGAGACTGAGTTGTATTTAGATTTATGATACGGACTGACCTTATGGGCTTCAATGAATAAAATAGACTTAAGTAAATTACTCGTATTTATTTTATATATGTATAAAATTGAGATATACTCCATATTTTGTATATATACATATAATAAAACCCATAGGAATTAAACTCATTTTATTAGGACTAGAATAGTAGTGACTCTACTCGGGAGAAATTCCGGGTGTGTCCTAGTCCTACAATAAAGTCAGTTGAACACTTACGTGGATTTTTAAGCCCCAAAACCCCTTTTTATAAGGGGACTTTTTGCCGAAATTTTTCTTGAAATTAATGATATGAATAAAATGACACTTTGCGAAAACTTAAACGATTTTAAGCAAACAATTACAAAATCACACATTGAAGCTCGTAGGTCAACCGTATTCTACGGATCTTTAATACAAAGGTGCGTAAAACCTTCCCTAAGAGATCATCGAACCCTTACCTCGAACTTTGGTCAAATAAGATTTTTTTCTCTTTTTTGGAAAACTCTTTGAACCCGATTTTCCTAATTTCCCTTAATAAATTAGGTGGTGACTCTAAAAAACGTAAAATCCAATTAGAGCACCAACAACCTCTTAGTAGCTTTTATGCAGCCGTGCAAAATTGAACGTATGAGTCACCATGACCTATATCCTAACGCTGGGCCTGAGCGGCCACCAACTGAGTCAACAACTAAATAGCCTCTCACATCTCCTGGCCTGAGGCATCAGGTGGAGGAATTGGGGGTGCGGGAGCTTGAGCTCCTCTATGCTTCTCTGGAGCGGGCGGAGTATGAGAGGCCTGAGATGGAACCTCATTTTGGGACTCACCCTCCTCAACATCTACAAGTGGTACCCGTTCACTTCTCCTACCTGCCACTAACTTGCCTTCTGGGCTCTTTGAAGCTTTCCTCATCACAGACATTACTGAAATTATAGCACACGGTCAGGAAAAAAGGAATCCTCATAACATGGCTCCATCGCACGATCTAAGATGAGAAAGAAAGGCAATTTTCCTAAATGTCCTGCAGCCCCTTGTGTTATAAGTGTGGTGCACTACACACCATAAACAAGACCCTGCTAGACACAGCTCGTAGATAGCCCTAGGACGAACTGCTCTGATACCACTCTTGTCAGGACACAACTGGAGGGCCATGATGGGCACCCGAATACCAAGCACCACATGACATACATGCATTATATAACCATACCTTAGTATGGGCCATCATACTGACTAATAGATATCATAAGCTGTAAAGTACACAAGACCAAAAGATATATACGTACATATTTATATATATATACACATGATCAAACTGAACCCAAGTGTACAAGCCGACAAGGCTACCATAAGTAATGATATAACAAAAGGAGAACCAAGATGACCATAAGTTACCTAACTATGTGTATTTGTCTACGAGCAAAAACTGAAGTACGTAACATAATGAGGACAGGACAGGACACCGCCATGCCTAACTGTACACCAAAAAGTATAATACCAAGCCGAGCTGCAACTCCGAAACAAGTGAAGTGCTTCTGTACAAGTGCTGAGAAGACAACCTAAGGTATGAACAGTCCCCATGTCTACCTGCGGTCATGAACACAGCATCCACAAACAACAGGACGTTAGTAGGACAAAGCACTGAGTATGTAAGGCATGAGAGTAACATAAGAGAGACATAGGAAAACATAAGGTAAATGAATGCAACCTGTATGCCTGGACTGCCTCTGGGAATCAATGCTATACATGAATACTGTGCATGAATGCATGAGGTCATATATATATATATATATATATATATATATATATATATATTTGTGTGTGTGTGTGGGTGTGGGTGTGGGTGTGTCTATAACGCCTGTCAAGCCTCTGTGGGCATCCCATCATATGATATCGTCCCCTGTGGGCATCATCAACATCATCATCGTCGTCGAAATAATCATGTGACCAGCTGATCAGGTGGTAGTGTGTATATACCATCGTCACCTTCCCCATACCCCATACATACATATATATATATATATATATATATATATATATATATATATATATATATATATATATATATATATATATATATATATATAATACATAATATATGTGTATATAACGCCTCAGGGGTCACAGGTCTGTATATGCATGTATGTAAATGAAATGCAATGCATAAACATGCTAAGAGTACAAGTAACTCTAGAGATCATCTTTTGAATTTGAAGGAAGACTTTCTAAAGATACATTATGGAACATGAAACAAATGGATTATCCCTAACTCTAAGTGTAGAACCATTATGGATTAACGTTACGTGTATGTCTTATTCATAAGGATCATGCCAAAAAGAAGAAAAGGGACAGCCTTAAAATACCTCGTCGCTTACTTAACCACTCAACGTCTATCTTCCCGAGCTAGCAAATCTACATTCAAGACAATTCACACTAAGGTTAAATCGTTGAAACATTCACAAGGTCAAGTTAAGCTAGTAAGTGAACTAACAAAAATTGGGCAGCGTTTCTCCTATATCACCTACTTCCACCAAACTCCAAACAACTCCCAAAACAACAATAACAACATCAACAATACCATAGCCAACCGATTTTATTCAAATTAGACTGAAATCATTCCCAAAACGTCCTTTCAAATTCCATCCATAGCCTCCAACTAGAACACAATACTTTATGACCTTTTCTACCTTGATACTCTTTACCTTTATGAATTACTTGTTGACACCTAATTTTTGACCTCCCATAATTCATTTTAATTAACCGGAGTCCTTGGATATCAAATGGAGTTAAGTATGTATTTTTTACAAGTCAAAATGATTCTATAAAATTATTTAGATAATATTTTGCCATTTTCATTGGGCAAAATAACTTCTATAAAATTATGAATCATTTAGAAATTAATTTACATTTTTGAGACATTTATTTAGTTGTTAAAATTAGCAAAAAAATCAATTAGCAAGCATTTTACTCCGTTTAACTCAAGAAATCTTATTAATTAAGTGAATTAATCAGTTTTACCCCTCAATTCTAAATCTTGCATTGGTACAATTTATTAGAATTAGTCATAATCAATTAAGTGTTTAATTGTGATTAAATTCCATAAATTGTTCGCTACATGGCTAATAGTGGTAACAATTGAACTAATCAATTGTTAGGTAGTTCTGGCCTCAATGAAAATAGCCAAATTCATTGGTCCAATTCAATCAAGGTCATTTTTTTACAAAAATTAACCTTTAATGGCCTAAATTAGTTTAATTTTGACCTTATTTGAAATAACCAAATTCATGGGTTCAAATTAATCAAGGTCGTTATTGCAAATTAGCCTTAATTGGTTAATTGGGACAAATGTGGCCATAATTGAAATAATCAATTCATGGTTAGTTTCAATTAAGTTCATAATTGCAATTTGAACCTTTTACAAATCCAGCTGTGTCTTTTAAATTAATTAATTGGCTGATTTAGTTTATTTTGGCTACAATTGAAATGGTCAATTAATGGACCTTTCCTCAATTTATGGCTATAAATTCAATTTTTTTTTTCAAATTATACATATATACACATGTATATAATTACATATATACACAGGTATATACGCGGGCGTTACATCTCGGAGATTTCAGATTGTTGCATTGTGAGTAGACCAACGCAAGCTTAAGGTGAACATGAAGTCCTTATGAGATTAAGGGGAGTATTTGATAACTTTAAGCGCATACCATAAGATTTTGAAGTCATATAAATCGGTGAAACTAAGTTCGTCGAAGGAAGTGAAATGTAAGTCATATTTGGGAAGGTTTCGCAACAAGTGAACTATAATTTGTTTAGTACTGCCTTGAGGGGGAGCTATAGGGCCCCTTAGATGGTTAATGAAGTGTTATACAAGTGCCAATAAGGTTCCATAAGGATTGGGGTTTGAACAAATCAACAAGAATAAGTTTCGGGAAAATATGGATTGTACGGTCATTTATGCGGACTGTATAATTTATATGGCCCGTATACTTGCCCGTAGAATACTTCCAGAAGAGGGTGAGCCTCTGGTGAAATTATACGGTCCAATTATACGGTTATACGGCCCGTATAATTGGCCGTAGATTCCAGGTTGGGCCAGATTTCTTTTTGCTAGATATGACCGATCCTTGTTCTTGTTTTCATTTCCCACTTCCCCCAAACTCTTAAAAGCCCTAGAACCTTTCTCCAAGCATATCAACACAAATCTAAAGTGAAATCAAGGATCAAGAGTCCAATATCAAGAAATTCAAGTGCTATGAAGCTTGCTAGGGTTTGTGGAACTCAAGTCTATGGTGTTGGTGTTGGAGACTTCACTTTAGTGGAGTAAGTTGATCCAAGACTTGTTCTTGAGTGATTAAGGTAGGATTTTACATCTTTTACATATGGTTAAGGTTATTTGATTGTTATATCATGTGGTTGGAGGAAGAAAAGTAAAAATAGAGTTCAAAAATGAACTTGAGGATATTGTGAGGTATGAGTTAATTTGAATTATGATTCTTAGCATGCTATGAATATAATCTTATTGTGGGTGGTACTAATGATGTTGGGGAAGTATTGTATGTAAGTAAATATGGTGTTTTGCTGTGGCTATTGTTATAAATGATCTTAAAAGGGAGTTTTGAGGGATGGATAATGCTTAACTTGAATGAAGCCTCTTGATTTTGGTATTGTTAATAATGTTATTGTTATTGGGAGTTGTTTTGGAAATTGGTAGAAGTAGATGAAATAGGGGAAATGCTGCCCAATTTTCGCTAGCTCATGAATTGTCCTAGTTTGAACTTAAGAGTGTCGTTAAGACTTAACCTTGGTATGAATCCTTTTAAATGTAGATTTCTCAAGCTTTGGAGGTGAATGTTAAGTAGTTAAGAAGACGTAAAGGTATGTAAGGCTAACCTTTCTTTCCTAAGGCATGATTCCATTGTTGTATACACATATGTAAAATCCATAATGTAATGTCTTCCATGACGACCCCATTTCTAGAAGTGTTAAAGCTCACAGGTCTTGATACTCTCATGATATCATTGATCTCATTCTACGATAGTTGACCCTCTAAAGAAAGATATATTGAGGATGATGATGTTGATACTACTTATATACTCCTATGTGTGTATGTATGTATATATATGTATGGCCATTATGTAACACCGAGCTTGTATGGCCAGGTATGATGTTCATTGCGCGCACACCACTGCAGTTGGGTACGGACAACACCAAGCCTTGCTATGGCCGGGTATATGTGACACCGAACCTCTATGGTCGGGTATGGTATTAATATATATAGTTCTTCTATCTCATAGCTCTTTTATCTCATGTTATCCTTCATGCTATTATTATGTTACTGCTTATGCCTTACATACTCAGTACATTGTTCGTACTGACGTTCTTTGTTTGTGGACGCTGGGTCATGCCGCAGGTGGACAAGGAGATAGACTTGATCCTTAGGCTGCTTATCTAGAGACTGCTTAGAGGAGCTCCATTTGATTCAGAGCAGCAGCTGTTGGTACTATTCTTTTGTATATATACATATGGGCATGGTCGGGCCCTGTCCCGTCATTATGATGTTACCTACTCTTTCTAGAGGCTCGTAGACAATTGTGTATAGCTAGATGTCTCTTAGCGTTATCGGCTCGTATTTTGTATATCATTTTGTTAGCCTCGTCGGCTATGTGTATATGTATATGGGCATAGTTGATGATGTTGATATAAAAGTGTTCTTGCCTGATAAGATTTGTATTATTGATGCACAGGAATTGCGAGTTAGCCATGTGGCTTACCTAGTTATGGTTATGAAAGTATGATGAGAGGTGGCCAGGTGGTTTAACTCCAGGTGCCCGTCATGGCCCTCCGATTGGGTCGTGACAGCAGGCTCATCCCATTTTTAAAAATCGATCGGGCCAGTCCAATAAGGACCTGACCCGGCCCACTACGGCAAAGGAAAGGAGGGTTAATACCCCTCTCCTTCATTTTCAACCAAATGACCCCTTAGGGATCCTCCTCTCTTTGACTCTAGCCGCCACCACACGCTTTTTCTCTCTCCTCATCACCCACGGCCAAAAATGGCAACGTTCAGGTGCACTTCGCCTTTAGCAGGCTTTGCTCAACCAATTCGGGCAAAGCATTAATTGTTTCGTACCCGTTTCCACCAAACTCTACCAAACAAGGTATTATCTTCTCCTATTTATGCTTTTTATGTGATTTACAACATATAGAAACTGAAAACCTTAATTGTTTTTGTTTTCTTTTGATTTGAATTTGGGAATTTTTATTGGTTCATGAGTAATCAAGTAGCTCGCCCGATTGTGGGTCAAATCTGACTGTTTATATTGTTCTATGGTTGAATCTCAACCCTTGAATGATGTGTGAGGCAAACAATTCTGTAAATTGGCCTTTGTCCCATATCGATTCCAATTAGGGTTTGAGGATTTTTAGGGTTCTGTAAATAGAACCCCCAATTCACTAATTCACCATTTTGAGGGACGAAATATCTGATTTTCACAAAAAAAAACTCGAAATACCTAGGGTTTCAATAATCTTTGAGACCTTTAATTTTTTGAGTCAAGTTTAAGTTTTAAAAGTGTATTTCTTGTTATTTGTTTTCGTATCTGAGTGTGGTTCTAATGACCCGTTTCGTCGTTACTGTGAAAATTTTGAAATATCTGTAAACCGTGTCTTCCTAGACCGTTCCGTTCACTAATTAATTCTGATAGACACCTAGCCTAGCGGGACCCATTGTACGGAAGAGAATCAAACATCAAAATTCGGGTCAAGGACCCAGCTAGACCGCCCCAGCGCTCAGCTGAGCACTACAGCTATGGCGCTCCAGCGGCCATGACCCCGCTGAAGCGGTGGTGCTGTGTTGGCACAGGCCGCTGCAGCGGCTATTCGAGCGCTGCCGCTGAAGCAGTGACGCACAGTTAAATTCACTATTTAAGAAATCATTTTGGGAATTGGTCCCATTTTTCACAACCCTAAATTCCAGCCGCCCAGGTTTGTGGGAAAGTCTAAAAATCAAAACTGTTGGTCTTGATAATCCTTCTAACACCTTCAAATTCTTCTTCCACCTAGTAAATTACTAAAAGTCTTCACTTAGACAATTATCTAGTGGGTATTACAAGTATCTAGAGTTGGAGAAATGTTGGGTTAGCATTATATTTCACAAGATTCCCATTAGGTAATCTTTCATGTTCTTCCCCTAAATGAGTTAATAACCTAGATCCCTACATTCCTTCTTCTTAAAAAAAAAAAAAGAGTTCTTCCATGGATCTTGGAAATGGGTCTTTCTCAATATAAGCTTAAAAATTGGTAAATCACTTTGTGTTGTTATAGATGGAATCTAGAAGTGGGTTAAGATCCCAAACCTTCCTTTTAATTCGAAACCTTTATAAGGGTTATAAATGGTAATTCTATTCTTGGGCTTCATATTTGTCTCCAAGCTCTTTCGTGCGGATTATGATGTGGTGATCGAGTTGAAAAATCCATGGATGTTCGTGGCACCTGCTCGGCCATGAGGTAGGTTATGGCTTTCCTTTCGGTAGACTCTAGTTAGTTTCCCATATTCATATATTAGAAGGAACGGAGAATGCATGTGTAGGAATTGGAGATTTGGGGTGGAATCCTAGGATGGTATTGTTGTGTTGTTTGTATGATCGGGCTTGTGGCCTGTAGATTCATTAGGATGCTTGATTGGTTTTCTTGAATATTGGTGGATTTTATGTGACTTGGGAGTAGTGAGAATGTTATTGTGAGGTTTATTCCATTGTTTGCTTCCGTTGATTTGATTGTTAATTTCATTGGTTGATTGGATTGTTAAATATCATTGGTGGACTTGATTGTTAGTATTAGTGGTGGACTTAATTTGTTAATATCATTAATCGACTTGGTGTTGGCTATCTGATTATGTGTTATTGACTAGTCTGTCTATTTTATTGATTTTATGATTCATGCATGATACTAATCTTAGACGGCCTATGATATCTACCAGTACATAGTGTTTGTACTGATACTACCTTGCTGCATTCTTTTGAGTGCAGATGATCCAGAGACTACTACTCGACCACATATTTAGCTTGAGGCCATTTCTTTGACAGATTGAGGGTGAGCTTCTATCCGTGCCGGGCCGCCCGAAGATCTTTCTTTATTTAATGTCTATTTTCATTCCAGACATTGATGTTTATTATTCTATGACTTGATTTGATTAATCTCATGTTTATCGGTGAATTCTTTTCCTGATATGTGTTTCTAACCATTATCAGCCTACAATACTTACTCAATACGCGTGGATTGTACTGATATTGCACTTGCTACACCTTTTTCGGGGTGTAGATATTGCACTTGCTACACCCTTTTTGGTTAGCCTTGTTTTGGCTAATGTTTGGACTTGCTACACCCTTTTCAAAGTGCAATATCAGTACAATCCAAAAACCAAAAACAACATCATTCGAAAAGAAAAGATGCAAACAAACTAAGGAAAAGAAAATGTCCCAACATGCAAGCCCGACATGGGCAACCAAAACACTAGCTAAATAAAAAAGGCAAGGGGGAAAGATCTCTAAGCCCTCTGGGTACTCGTGGCCCCTGTACCATCTGAGTTGCCTGCATCCTCCATTGATTTGCTCCTCATGTCACCTCCCCTGGCCTCGCTCACAAATGAGTACTGCTCAGAGTCATCCTCGTCCTGCACAAGTATCTCCTCGCTGGGGTACATCTTTCCCAATAAGCCCTTGATGCCTCTCCAAGATCTCAGATAGACTTTCTTACCAGACTTGTTCTTGGCCTGCTCCTTCTCAAAATCAGTGCAAAACTGGACGTGGTCTGCAGCCAGGGAAGTGTAGACAGTCTGCAAAGTGGTGAGTGACTCACCCATCTCCATTTGAGCATCGAGCTAGACCTTCATCTCCTCTCTGTTAAAGTAACCCCCACCAGCACTAGATGAACCCGCATCCATAGAGGGCCTCAGCATACCCTAGAACATCACCATCATCTCATCAAAACGATTATGAGTACTCTCAAATGGGCCTTGAGCAGGGGCAGCCCCAGTCCCAACCTCAGCTCCACCTCTACCTGCACTAGCACTAGCACTTGTCCCCTCTATAGTCTTCCTCTTCTTGTGTTGAACAACAGTGCCCTGGCCATACACCCGCAGTGGGTGGAAGTCAGCATCAGAATCTACCATGTGATCATCAGGCCACCTATGGACCCCAGCCCTCTTGCACAGCAAATTGATCAGTGACGGAAGCATCAGACTTAATGCCCCAAACCTCAAAAACTCTTTCCATTCTGCAATCACCTGTGAACCTACATTCACAAGAACATTATCCAGGATACAACAAATCAGAAGGGCCCTAGGATAGGTCACAGAGGTGACATTCCTCGAGGGACGGACCCGGCGGGAGATGATATTCGGCCGGCCTCGGCCTCGGCCCGATATAAACTTCTCACTAGATATCCCCACTCTGGTCCTGCCCCAGGTGATAGAAGCCCTACTCTCCTTAGCCACCAGCTTGGACACCAGCTAATCCCCATTATCAGCAGTGCTCTTAGCCTCTAAGAACTCTTCGAAAGGGTTATCCACATTGTACACCCGGATTATCATGGCCCCCATCTTCACAGAGACCCCGCGTATCACAATCTTAGGATCAAGGGAATCCTAATCGACTGTGGGAATCTTGGCGTAAAATTCCCTTACCCAGTTCTCATTGCAATGCCACCTAGACCGCTGCAGCGGGGACGCTGTGATACTTCCACCGCTTCAGTGCCTTTACCATTTCCTTCTAACCACTCCAGCGCACCCTTTGAGGGCTGAAGCGGGACAACTCCAATGGGTTTTTGATAGCTGAAGCGGTCTCATCTTCCCTAACAAACCCGATTTTCCTAACTTCCTAAAGCCTCAAACTCCTATTTTTATGAACGGATCGGGCAGATATCAGGCATGCAAAGTGTTTACAATTCCTAGTACATGATTTCTAGCAACAACAATCCCAAAAATTCGAAGAAGCCAACACCCAATTTCAAACGAAAAATTCTTTAATATGTTTAAGTTTTTCGGCTAAATCTATTCATTATCTGCGCAACACTCAATGTTTAGATGTTTTTAACGCTACAGTAGTTGTGAAATTTATCCTAACAACACCCATGAACCCCCCTAACCAACTCCAAAAATCCCAACTTTGGGGTTAGAAAACTCATTAATCAAGAATAAAGTCCTAGAAATTCTGTTTCATTATTCTATTTCTAGTAGAGAGGAGTAATTCCTTACCTTGAAAATGGCAAATTCGGGTGTGGTGGTGGTAGTTGTGGATGAACTGACCAACCTTTCTTTTCCTTCCTCTTTGAGAGAAATTTGTGATAGTATAAGTAAGAATTAAAGTATAGAATGAGTGTGTGGGTATTTGAGAGGATTTTATGGGGATTTGGGGGTGGGGGGGGGGGGGAGTTAGGAGGTTGTACTTGGTTAGGAGTTGAATAGGTAGTCGGGTGTGAGGAGAAGTGTATTGGGGGAATAGGAAAAGGTGGAGAAGAGAAGGGTTATATATATTGTTTTTCCTGATTTCCAGTCATCCACTCCAGCTGTAGCCAGGCCACTTCGGCAGTACCGCAGAAGAGCCACCTAGGCCGCTGAAGCGGTCAAACAGTGGTTAATACCACTGGTTCATTTCATCTGATTTTGATCCGCGTTGAGTCTCACCCATGTGTCTTCCCCTGTGGACCTATGAGTATAATTTCTCCAAATTGCCCGAGCCATTATCCTGGCGAGTATTCTTCATGCGCCTTGGTACGCCCTTGCCGTTTGGGAACGAACGACTGTTTAATTGGTATCTGATGTAACGACCCGTTTCGTCGTTACTGTGAAAATTTCAAAATATTTGTAAACTATGTCTTCCTAGACCTTTCCATTCACTAATTAATTCTAACGGACACCTAGCCTAGCGGGACCCATTGTATGGAAGAGAATCAAACATCAAAATTCGGGTCATGGACCCAGCTAGACCGCGATGAGCACTACAGCTATGGCGCTCCAGCGGCTATGACCCCACTGAAGTGATGGTGCTGTGGTGGCACAGGCTGCTGAAGCGGCAGACGAGCCGCTGAAGCGGTGACGCGCAGTTAAATTCACTATTTAAGAAATCATTTCGGGAATTGGTCCCATTTTTCACAACCCTAAATTCCAGCTGCCCAGGTCTGTGGGAAAGTCTAAAAATTAGAATTGTTGGTCTTGACAATCCTTCTAACACCTTCAAATTCTTCTTCCACAGAGTAAATTACTAAAAGTCTTCACCTAGACAATTATCTAATGGGTATTACAAGTATCTAGAGTTGGACAAATATTGGGTTAGCATTATATTTCACAATATTCCTATTAGGTAATCTTTCATGTTCTTCCCCTAAATGAGTTATAACCTAGATCCCTACATTCCTTCTTCTTAAAAAAAAATGAGTTCTTTCATGGATCTTGGAAATGGGTCTTTCTCAATATAAGCTTAAAAATTGGTAAATCACCTAGCGTTGTTGTAGATGGAATCTAGGAGTGGGTTAAGATCCCAAACCTTCCTTTTAATTCGATACCTCTTATAAGGGTTACAAATGGTAATTCTATCCTTGGGCCTCATGTTTGTCTCCAAGCTCTTTCGTGCGGATTACGATGTGGTGATCGAGTTGAAAAATCCATGGATGTTCGTGGCACCTGCTCGGCCATGAGGTAGGTTATGGCTTTTCTTTCGGTAACTCCAGTTAGTTTTCCATATTCGTGTATTAGAAGAAACGGAGAATGTATTAGAAGAAACGGAGAATGCATGTGTAGGAATTGGAGATTTGGGGTGGATTCCTAGGATGGTATTGTTGTGTGATTTGTATGATCGGGCTTGTGGCCTGTAGATTCTTTAGGATGCTTGATTGGTTTTCTTGAATATCGGTGGATTTTATGTGACTTGGGAGTAGTGGGTGATACCTATCTTTCTATGTCTCGTGATGAGAATTTTCATAATATGCGATTAATTGTGTTATGCTATTAATAGTGAATCTAGTTGATAAAATGTACCAACGGCTGCGATTGAGTTCTAGATTGAGTAGGAATGAAAGCCCTGTGAGTAGGAAATTTACTTGTACTAAGCAAAAATATCTAATAAAAGAAGAGTGGTAATTTGTATTGCGACTGATTTGATCTATGGTGTTGGCTCGATGCCACGAGTGAGTAATTGGTATTGAGAATTGTTGTTACAACTTGATGTGTTATGATGGTACCGTAACTTGATGTTAATACGTGGATAGAATTCCATATGACTTATGTAGATATTGATGATAGTGTTGGCATACCCATAATTGGTATTAGTGACTTGGTATTTAGTTGGCATAGCCATGTTGGTACTTGCGACTCTGATATATTATTAGCGCACCCATTGATTGGTGTTTGTGATTCAGTTATATTGTTGGAGTACCCATTGTTGGCACTTGTGATATTGAGCATGATTATTAATGTTGATACATGCATTGCATTCACTCTCATTTTCATGATACACTATTGAGATACTGATAATACTTGATGAAACACTTTGATGAGCTGGGCTCGATTTTACTTGAGTGATGTGAGATGACCGATATCCGATGTTAGTTTCGAAATCGTTGATTGAGTGAGTGCATGGACTCCGCGGGTCCCCCAGAGTGGTGCCGGTGAGAACCCCCTATGGGCAAAGATCTGAGGTCCCGTCTGTCTGTTGGGCAAAGATCCGAGATGAGTGGCACTTAGACTTCGCGAGTCATACTGGTTTGTGCTACCGAGATGTCGATATTTTCGTCCGGAGCACATGTGTACACAGAATTTGTATGGCATTGCATTTCATTCGTACACTATTGCATTTCATTGCATTATGGCTTGACTTTGAGATGTTTTGGTGTTGTACTCATGATGTTGGATTAGGACTTGATATATTCAGACTTGGCACATTTGGGATTAGATACTCTACTTAGGCAATGACGTGTGCTTGGCGTGGTAATTGTTGTTTGTACTTGTTGAATTATTCCTTAGATCGTCTGTAAGATCAATTACATGTTTGGTCTTTAAGTGATGTAGGATAAAAGGTGTCATAATGAGGAGTTGACTCTTAGGCTAAAAACGAACGCTATAATGATATATGAGTTGTGAAATGGTTGTGAAATTGACTTGTGGTTATTAGAGGGAAGTTAATGATTAAAGGGTATTGACGTTATAATATGCAATAGATAGACGTATGACTAGATTTGGTTACTATCATGTTTATCTGTGAATTCTTTTCCTAATATGTGTTTCTAACCATTGTCGGCCGATGATACGTGCTCAGTACGCGTGGATTGTATTGATATTGCACTTGCTATACCCTTTTCGGGGTGTAGATTATTTCAGGTGATGGATTGTGACATGTACGAAAATGCGCGGTGCCTATCTGGAAGGCCTCCTCTTACTTCATTCCTAGATGGAGGTTGACTCTTAGAGTCTAGTGGTAGCCTGTAATCATTTAGTCACTCTTGTACTAATCTAGACCAGGTTATGGGAAGTTGGATCGAGTCTGTAATCATTTAATTGTTGTAATCATAATTAAATCTTGCGTTTGCTGAATATATTATGATGTTCCGCTGCTAGTTCTAAATATCTATTGGTTTAAATGATCCGTCTTTATGTAATTAATGTGTTATTCGATAGAGGGTTCGCCTACCGAGGTGGGAAAGGTAGGTGCTCGCGCGATCCTAAATTGGGTCGTGACAGTGGTGGAGCAAGGAAACTATTCCAATTCCATTCTGGATTAGGCTGCGCCTAAAAAAGTTAAACCATCCTCCTCTTAGTTATTATTTTTAGTTTGTTTAAATGTTTCTTGTCGTTTATGTGATTTAGAATAGTTTAGTTCATGTTTTTGTTGTTGTGTATGATTAGTCTTTATCTAATCCTGTCTTAGTTTAATTTAGTAGTTTGTTAGCTTTGTATAAAATAAATTATGTGTTTTACATTGCTTTTTTATGTAGTTTACTCTCTGATCTTTAGTAGTTAGTTAATCACAGCCTAGGTGTAGTTCTGTGACCAATTAAATCGATAATCATGTTGTTTTATTTAGACAAGATTATTATTCTAGGCTTTTTAGTTTATTATTCCGTGTCTATATGCTTAACTAAGATTAGGCATGTATAACTTCCCTTGATCCTGCTGATGTGTTTAAATAAGATTAAAGTTTATGACCTCAATTAATTATGGTTAGGTGTTCGTTTATTCGAGTTTAGTTGACTCAGTTGCTTAGTCCTGTCTAACACCTGCCTGTTTGAGATTAATTGTTAATCCTGCCTGAGTTGCTTATTCACTTGTTCAAGAATAGCTAATATGTGGTTTGTTAATTATAGAATGTTTACCTGTGCTCTGAGGTCTGTTGGTCTGTACTATTGATTATATCCAAAAATTGTTGAAGTTTTTTCTGGTTTAAGATCTGTGTTCACCATGCTTAGGCATTTAGTTGACTATCTAGGGTAGTTTGGCCTATATTTACCTCATGTTAATCTGTTAAACCATAATTGGTAGTTGACTAAGTTAACCTGTGCACTCAATTTAAAACATACAACCGGTTGAGTTTGCAACTTTGCTTTTTAAGAATGTCCTACACTTTTCATTTGACTAAAACTGGAACACATTAGCTATGCCTTTTATGTACTGTTCAACTATGTCTTACACTCTGAACATTAGTAAACATCTTGATTATATAATGTGTTGGTTCCTTTGAAACTGATCTGTCCCAAAGTAAAAAAATTAATGCCCTGTTGATAGTGAAGTTTTGCTGTTCTTATGTGTGGTCTAAGTCTGTTTCCTCTTACTGAAGTGAGTTTATTGAAACTTGTTGTGTCAAGACTAATACATTTACTTTATATACAGAGATCAACAATATGTTGTTGCTTGAGTAAATGGAGTAGTATTAGGCAGTCATTAATAAGAGGATTAATATACTTAGGCCATTCAAATTTGTAGAAGCAGCCTTGCAAAATCTTAAGGTTTTCATTTCAAGAGCGTATAAATCTGTGGTTAGAGACTGTGCGTTGAAATTTGTTAAGTGTTGACCTTACTGAGTTGATTTCCATGAAAATCCTATTCCTTCTCCTTTATATGTTGAAGATATTTGTGGTGTATATTGGGTATATACAGAATATAAATGGCTTGTATAAACCATGGGGTATAGAAGGAGGTATATTTTGTATACCTCTGAACCAAGTCTAAAACCTGTTTTACTCATGCTAAGTGTTGGGCCATTTATGTTCCTTTTAACTGTTTGTTGTATGGGCCTATGCTAGATTTGCACTCGTTTGTCTTTACCTGGGGCTTTTTAAGTGTCGAGTCTATTTGTTTGAAGTCGATTAAGGGTAATCCTAGACCATATATGTATTCATATTTGCCTTAAGATTTTTACTTTCTTTTAATTTCAGTTTAGTCTCATAAGATAATTAGATACTCTCTAGTCTTTGATTCCTTTTCCCCTTTGTGTGTTGGCATGTGAAATCTCGTGGCCATTTGGGCCCTATCTCTGCATTTTAAACCTGTTGGGCCTGAGGCCCAACTTCATCATCTTTGATCGAGTCCAGAGTTAAAAGGGGAAGCAAACATGAAAAGGGAATTTAATATTGCTTGAAGGCCCAACTATGGGTAAATAGTGTACTGGTGGGCTTAGGTAAGCCCAATATATATATATATATATATATATATATATATATATATATATATGTATGTATGGTTTGTATATATGTTGTATATGTAAACGCCACTTATATATATTGGAACCCATATGGATGCTAGAACTTAGGGAAACGCTTAGTATTACTAGGAAATTGCCCAAACGATTTTCAAACTTGGCAAATCCTAACTTATGCGTGAAATAAGTTCTTAAATTTTCTATAAGTTTTCTCTAAGTTTTAAAACTGGTTCGGACATGTTTAAGTCCAAATGAATTCTGAAAATTAGAACTAAGTCACATTTTGGGCCTTCTACCCTTGGTAAAAATCTGGAAATGGAATAGCATGAATCATGCTAACCTTTGGGCCTCAAGACCACTTCAAAATCTTTTTTGGATTGAAAACGACTGTTGTTGATACCTAATTTTTCACCTCCCGTAGTTTATTTTAAGTGCTCGGAGTCCTTAGACAATAAATAAAATCAGCTGCGCACCCTAAAGGGTCTAGGTAATTTTTCATGAAATATTTGAGATAATATTTCACCCCTTTAAATTAATAAAGAAATCTCCAGGATATTTTAAATTTTGTGAAAATTAATTGGGGTTTTTATGACATTCAGGGAATATTTTATTGAAATTAATCGAAAGCAAAACCATTTTGAATAATTATTTACTTAATTGATTTAATCAAGGAAAATTAGATTAATGTCTATTTTATCGTCCAAGGCACTTTGAGTAATTAAAAGAATTGATCATTTTACCCCTTAAATCTTGATTCTGTGTGTGTTTGCATAGTAGCTTAATTGGTAAATTATACGGTTAATTAATTTAGAATCAATATACGCAAAATGATTTTTAATGAGTCATGCTTTAAATTAATTAGGTCCTAATAGGCTAATAATTTGTTTTTTTATTTGGGATATTTATCCTCGACCCTCCCTACATATATATATATATACACCATGTATATACCAATATACATGGTGTATATATACATGTATCCATGGCCCAATCGTTTTAAATAAAAAAGGACTAGGCCCAGTCCAATATGGACCAGACTCGGTCCAGTAATGAATTAAAAAGGGGGGGGGGGGTGATATATTCCTTTCCTCTCATTTCATTTCAAGACCCTCGGGGTCGTTTAGCAAAAGAGGAAAGGGGGAGGCGACTAGGGGTAAAACCCTAGCACAGCCCCCTGCCCCTTCAACCGCCTCGCCTATTTTTGGTCATGTCCTATCGTGTAGTTGAGTGTGTATCGTGGGAGAGGACGAAGCATTAATAGCTTCGTCCTTCCCTCCACAAAATCCGGCCAAACAGGCCCTTAAAGGTATGAACCCCCTCCCTTTTTATATTTTCCGTCATTATGTTAGTGATAAAGCTTTTTGAACCGTTGATTTTGGTTTCTACCTCGAATCTGGACCGTATATTGGATTTTTGAGTAAGGACTTGCATAAATCTACAAGTCCCACATTGATGGTTGGGATTCTAAGAGGTATTCTGGGGTTTCTATAAATAGAACCCCATTTGTTCAAAGAAAGAGAGGTTTTTTTTTTTTTTTTGGAAACCGAAAAGGCTTGAAATTTACAGTTTTTTTTTTCAAAGTTTTAAAGTTTCCATCAGCCAAAAAACTTTAAGTTTAACCTAAGGGTTCAGTTTTTAGTTCTAAAGTTTCTATCTTTTATTTATTTTGTGGTGTTGGTGGCTTGAGTTTGGCATTGGAAGCATAGAAGCCTCCAAGTCCATCGTTGGCCCCCGGTTGCACTCGCAAAAGGTAAAGACCTTTTAATTTATTGCTTTTCTAGTTAGATTTGTGTTTATATTAGGTTTATTTAATGTGATTAGGTGTGGTTTAGAATGGAGTTTAAGCTAATGTGTTTGTTTAATGAGGCTTACTTTTTAGATTTTTGTCTATTATGCTTATTTAATAAGATTATGTGGGACTTAGCATATAGTTTAAGCTGACAGGTTTGTTTTGATTTAGATTTCCATTTAGAATTTCTGTTTATATCATGTTTGTTTGATATGATTAGGTGTTTTTATGTGTGGTTTAGAATATAGTTTCAAACTAATATGCTGGTGTGATTTGGTCTTTTCATTTAGAATTTCTGTTCATATCTTGTTTGTTTAATATGACTAGGTATTTTTATATGTAGTTTAGACTAAAGTCTAAGCTGATATGCTTGTTTTGATTTGGCATTTCCATTTAGATTTTCTATCTATATCTTGCTTGTTTAATTGTGATTAAGAGTATTAAGTGTGGTCTGGACTACAGTTTAAGCAGATGATGTTTGTTGGATTTGGATTTCCATTTAGATTTTTGTCTTATCATGCTTGTTTAAATATAACTAAGTGTTTTATGCGGGGTTCAGTATGTAGTTAAAGTTAACATGTATGTCTGATGTGTGTAATGAGACCTGTGCTTTGAATTAGAGTCAAAGGGGTCTGTCAAGTGCCATGACGGGTTTAATCCTATGTGTTCCATGTAATAGGCTGGGTTCAGGGGTTAGTTTGAAGTTAAAGGGCTTTTGAGTGATTTATTTGACTTACATTCTTGGCTGTGTCCATTTGGAAGTGTGTTTTAGTTTGAAGGTCAACTAAAAGGGGGTCAAGAGGCCTGTTTAAAGTGAGTTGTTTGATCTGGTGTTGAATGATCTATTTGGGCAATGTGTTTTTCTTGATATTGTTTATAGGTTTAAGATTGGTCATGTCTGGACTTAGTCTAGTCCTGTGTGGTTTTACCTGATCATATGTTTGGTTGGGAGGTTAATGGTTGACATATATTGGACCTAGTCTAATCCTGTGTGTTTTTACTTGATCATATGTTTGGTTGGGAGGTTGATAATTGACATATATTGGACCTAGTCCAAACCTATTAGGTTTTACTTGATCATGTGTTTTGGTTTGAAGACTGAAGGTTTACTGTGTGCTCTGTGGGGTTCTATTTGTTCTGCTTGAATGTGTTTGGCCTTAGGGTGTTGGTGGCTACAGGTAGGTCAAATGCCTTCATTGGTCTGATCTCTGCTACTTCATTTAAGTAATACCTATTTGATGAAACTTCGCATTTTAGACCACATTAGCACATGTTGTGGCAGAAGTTTTAAAATAATGATTCTGGGAGGGGAAGGGATTTAAACTTGATCAAAAGTATTTCATTTGGCTTGCCTTTGTCTGATTGTCCTGCTTATGGTAAGTGTGGGAACTTGCTGAACCTACCTCTGAGTAGAACCTGTGGAGTGTGTAGTTGTGTTGTGTTGAGTCTAAAAGGTCTTTAATGTTGCTATAATGAACTGAGTTCAGAGCAGTCTTAAGATGGTTCATGTTTTGGTTAAAATGGGCAATCATTTAGTTAAATAGGCCTGTCAAGGAAGTAATTGTCATGTTTTGCCTTAACCTAATAATGAGATGTATCTACCCTGAAAAATGGCATTAAAAGAAGGGGTTTAAAGATTAATAGTTTGACAAGAAATATGTGCCTATGTGTGAGTCTGTTTTGGCCCATCATGTGTAGGAATAGCCATGAATGTGTGGTGTATATAGAAAACTTGTCTTTGGGACTGATCACCTAGTTTTGATAACTATAAGGAACAAAAGGGAAGAAGGGCAATGGGAACCTTGACATAAGTTTGCTTATTTTGTCTTTGTGTGGCTTTCATGGATGCCTTTTGTATTTCCCTTTTGATGTTGTGACCTGAGTTCTTTAAGGAGTAATAATAAGGTTAAGAAAGGTTGGGTATAATGTCCAAGAATTTGGCTAAGGCTAGAATAATGGTGATTGAAGTCTGTTACTATTTCTTTTTGTGTGATTTGATCCTGATGGAAAAGGAAATATGTCTTTTCTTTAAAAATACAATATGATTAAGAGCAAAGATCCTTTCATGATTGTAATTTGGCTTGAAATTGCTTAAGAGCACTAGCTTGCTATTGTTGCTACATGCTTGTGGAGGTCTGTTCCGAGTGCATTATGTTTGAACTTGGCAACAAAAGTCTTTAAAGGTTAGGCATGGTTTCATGAGTCAACTATGGAAGTGTGACAGGGTTAGGCCGTTTTGAACATGCCTAGGACCTCTAATGTTGTCACTAGAAAAATGAGGATGAGGCCATAGGATGTGAGGAAGAGTTTTAGGAGAGGAAAGGGTGAGCCTGGGCATGAACTGGAGGTAGTGACCAGTGGGGCCCAGGATCCCCTTTTCCTGAAAAGAGACCCAGGAAAAGGAGATGGGGAGATGATGACCCCATCCTATTTTGTTTTCCTTTCAGGGGCCTGAGACTATTTTCTTTCATCTTTTTGACCTTCTCCCCATGATCCTGGGACACACAAAGGTCTTAAGTAGTTTAGAACAGCTTAGTAATTGATGTGCTTCTTCGAATTAACAAAGAACCAATCGACCAGGATCTTGTTCTTGAAGCGATTTGATGGACAGATTCAAGAAACGGACGTAAATCGGGCTATAATTCTAGGAATTATGTGCTTTCAAGACGAGGAGAAAGATGACGATTTGAACTATAAAAATAACTATTGAATCGTTTAAATCAAGTAAGTATTGAGGGCAAAACGATGGAAAGAAAATTAAGGTTCTGGGTATGAACTAGAACGAATTTTAATCAAGAAACGCATTCTTGAATGATCAAGAACAAATAAAGTTCCTAAGTCACCACTTGAAATCAACTTACGTGATAAAGAAACACCACACGCTATTGAAAATAAGATAAAGACTATCACCACCTTGCTAGGAACCAAAAACAAAGATAAAGAAGACCAAATAGAGAAAATAACTCTATTGCAAACTAGGGTTTATGCTCAAAAACGTGAATAGTGTTTAACAAAGATTAAGAACCCTTTATATAGGCCTAGGGTCTCTTCTTTGATGACTACAAATCCCTATTCTACTCTAGAAAGGAAATAGCTAAAAACAAGGAAAGTAAAATCCCTATTCTATAAGGAAAAGAATAAAGAAAACCAAAATCCTACTAGAACTAGGATAAAGATCCTACTAATGATAGGAAATTTAATCCTACTATAATATAAATCAAGAAATAAGAAACCTATTTAGAAAAGGATTCAAGAAACAAGAATGGGAAATAATCTTCAAACTTGAGCTTCTTGGACTTTTCTTTTTCTTGAATTTCAGTCTTGTGTTTCTTGATTTTCTTGAATTTCTTGATATTCTTCATCTTTCATCATTCTCCCCTTGTTGAGAAAGACTCGTCCTTGAGTCTAAAGGCTCCATAAATGGTGAAAGATTAGCAAACAAAAAAAAATTGGAACAACCCATACCACCAGGCTTTAAGTTGCATTTTTCTAGTTTGTCATAGAGCTTCATCATGTTGAAAGGAATCTTTACATATGGCCGAACTAAATCCCACTTCCTTAGTAGTAGTAACTTTATACCATGATTTCTCAAACGTAGCATCTTAAATTGATCTTCAATGTGTAAACCATGATCACAGATTATTTCCTTTTGATCTTCATGAATCTTGAACACTCCCGTGTCGATGTGGTATTTGCATGCAAAATCTGAGTTAGTGCCACAAAAACCTTTAAATAAATCAAATTCATGTACCTTTGGATCAGGGTTAGAGAAAAAATCGTGTCTTCTTAAGAGCTCCTCGATGGTTTTGCTGCTCTCATATTTGACATAATTATAGCCATTAACCTCAATGAAATTGAGAGATATTAAATCTACACTTTCTTGCAAAGATTCAACCTTTTGATGAATAATTCTTGCTCGAACTAGATCATAAATTAAACTCTCATTCATAGACTCCTTTTTCAACAACTCATTCTCTTTCTCTTTCAAATCTTCATACACTATTGGTCCTATGCAATACACTGCGTTGTTTGGTGTGGAGTAAGAATCAAAATCTGGATTCTTTTCAAAATCACTTAAAGATGGAAAGTCAATCTCACAAATAGTTGGATGCTCCAATGGATCCTCATCAAACTTGTGGATCTAATTCATTCTTCTCCTCCGTTTGCTGTTCCACATTGATGGGACCAATGATTTGTAATTTGGTCACAAAAGAATCATCAACATACTTGGAGTTTTTAGCAATATCTTCTGGATTCAAGGGAACCAAATTGATTTTTCGCCCATCCTTTGTAAAAGAATATGTATTACGGTATACATCATATTTAGCACCCCTATCATACACCCATGGTCTTCCAAGTAATAAGTGGCAAGCATCCATCTTTGTTACATCACACCAAACAAGATCTTTATATACTTTGCCAATAGAAAAAGAAACTCGGCATTGACGAGTTACCTCTAAGCCATCACCATTCTCAAATTCTATCTTTGTAAGGATATGGATGATGCTTGGTTGACAAGCCAAGTTTAGAAACCATCTCTTCAGAAACAACATTAATATGACTCTCATTATCAATGATCACCGAACATACCTTACCATGTGAGGTACATCTAGTGCGGAAAAGAGATTCTTTTTTCTTTTCATCTTCTTGAACCTAACGTTCTCTTCTTTCTTGAATATAATCCATGAAATTACTCAACTGCGCTCTGATACCAAATTGATGTGATTCTTCGAATTAACAAAGAACCAATCGACCAGGGTCTTGTTCTTGAAGCGATTTGATGGGCAGATTCAAGAAACGGACGTAAATCGGGCTATAATTCTCGGAATTATGTGCTTTCAAGACAAGGAGAAAGATGACGATTTGAACTATAAAAATAACTATTGAATCATTTAAATCAAGTAAGTATTGAGGGCAAAACGATGGAAAGAAAATTAAGGTTCTGGGTATGAACTAGGACGAATTTTAATCAAGAAACGCGTTCTTGAATGATCAAGAACAAATAAAGTTCCTAAGTCACCACTTGAAATCAACTTACGTGATAAAGAAACACCACACGCTATTGAAAACAAGATAAAGACTATCACCACCTTGCTAGGAACCAAAAACAAGGATAAAGAAGACCAAATAGAGAAAATAACTCTATTGCAAACTAGGGTTTATGCTCAAAAACGTGAATAGTGTTTAACAAAGAATGAGAACCCTTTATATAGGCCTAGGGTCTCTTCTTTGATGACTACAAATCCGTATTCTACTCTAGAAAGGAAATAGCTAAAAATAAGGAAAGTAAAATCCCTATTCTATAAGGAAAAGAATAAAGAAAACCAAAATCCTACTAGAACTAGGATAAATATCCTACTAATGATAGGAAATTTAATCCTACTATAATATAAATCAAGAAATAAGAAACCTATTTAGAAAAGGATTCAAGAAGTAAGAATGGGAAATAATCTTCAAACTTGAGCTTCTTGGACTTTTCTTTTTCTTAAATTTCAGTCTTGTGTTTCTTGATTTTTTTCAATTTCTTGATATTCTTCATCTTTCATCATTATGTCTAAAGAGAGGGGATGATACACCTGGAGTTAAATAAACTATTATCGCTATTTCAAAAGTACAAGTGTTGTATAATTTTCACCTTGTCTCCTGAAAGTTTCTTTTCTATCTGAGAAGTTTGCTTGTTTTGAGTCTTATTGTTAAACCAATTGTGTGCAAGGAAAATGGGACTGGTAAGTGTATTATATTGATGTGAGCCTACACCATAAGAAGTTAAGTGTCAATTGGTTACTTGCCATTTGTTTTTATTGCTGGCCATGGGTCATTCATCCATATTTGTTTAGCTCGTTTATCCATGACTGGGGTCTGAAACTTTGCCACTTTGGTTTACTGATTGAAATTTGCTCCCTATGTGATGGTTGAATCCTTGTTTGCCACGCTGTGATCATGCCATAAACCTATCTCTTGCTTTCTTTTTCCTTTCCTTGTGTTCCTTGAGAAAAGCTTTTGGTTAGTATAAGTGTGTAGAAAGGTCATTTCTAAGAGTGAAAACTGTTTTAAGACTGTTGTGACTGAGTGACCATATGACTTATCCATTGGGAATCTCTTTTCTTTAACAAAGGTCTTCAAAACTCATTTATTTGTTAACAAGTGACCCTGATTAATGAACCAGTTTGTTATATACTTGAGCTAATAAAGAGAGGTAAGTTTTTTAAAAGCTGCCAGTTTTAAATGTGTGCTTTAAAATCCTAAATGCTATCAAATTTCCTTTTACCTGGAACAAGTAACACTGCCATGAGCCTTGATTGTCTGTGAGGCCTTCCCTAGGCCCCTTTCTGTGGGAATGCTATGCTTGTTTTGATATTGGCTTGGTTATGTGTATCTTGGTGTTAGCTGGGATGGGACTTATGCCATGACTTGAATCTGTGGAGAACGTGGACCTACTTGGAATAAGGCTAGGGAGCCAAGGGACCTTGAGTTTCCTGTATTAATTGAATTTGATCCTACCATCACTTGAATTAGTTTAACCTGCCTTGTTTTCTCTAAAATATGACCTTGACCTTAATGAAGTGGATGGGTCTGTTGTTCTGAATATGTGCATTTGGAATCCTTTTATACTAGGCTCTAGAATAGGAAACCTTGAGAGAAACAAATGTCCATATGATCTCAGAGAAGGTTGGAAATAAACCAAGCCACATGACTTAAGAAAGACCTTTTCAAGGGGCCTCAGGGAAAGGAGAAGAGTAAAGCCAGGCCCAACCTGGTTCACAACAGTCTCCTTCAAATAAGAGGTCCCATGGAACTTTTTGTGGTATGTGGAGGCTGAGGTTCATTGCCAAAAATTTTGGAAAATCACCTAGATTCTGCCTCCCTTAGGTTTAGTGAGACCCCTCCCCAGCTTAGAGTTAGCATTGAACTAGTATGGTTGATTTTGGCTTTGACTTAAATAAAGAAGTAGTTGTGCATATGAGTTCAAAATAAGAGGCAGAGATGGAAGGTTAGGCAGAGGTGCAGATTTTGCTTACTTTCCTTTTATCTGGTTTTGTTTATTTGACCTTGAGAGTACATTAGTTGCCCTCCCCCCTCCCCCCCCCCCCCGGCATAGCCCTGTCTTTGTTTGGTATTGATTCCCCCCGCCCCCCTCCATTGAGTGTTACAGCTTGTGTGTGCCCTTGTTATGATCATGTGTCTTTCATTCATCTGCCCAGTTCATTCCACATTTGATATGTTAGCTATGTCACATTTCTCTCTATGACTATGTTATTTTGTCTTGTCCCATTTATAAATTTATGGGCTATAGTGTGTCAACTCATGACTGTTAGCTTGGCTTTGTATTTTTTTGATTCATCTAGCTTGTTTTGGGGCTTTTCTCACATGTGTGTGTATGGTCGTATGTTACTACTGCATGTCCATGAATTTATTTGTTTGTGGAAGCACGTTGTGGATGAATCTAGGCAGTTTTGCAATGTCTTATCCTGGGTTCTGGTTATGTTTTGTATCGCTGAATTGGTATGGGACAAGGCAATTTAGGGTGAGTTTTAGTCTTAGCCTTCCCCAGTGACCAGCCATGCCCGGGGTTCGTGAATGTTATATCCCGTATTTTGTACGTCGGGACATCCCGAGTTAACTATGATAAGTTAGGGGCAAGACCATTTCGGGATACGAAGTCGGGACTTTTGACCTTCGATTTTGTCTTGAGACATAATTTGTTCATGAATTTGTTGGCATGGAACATTTTGGAAAATTTGGGGTTAAAAGTGAAATATTGGAAAGTTGGCAATTATTGAAATTTCATGAAAATTGGCCATGTGGTTTGGAGATGGTCCCACACATTTTGTGGACAAATTTAATTGGTCCAACCCATGTGTGGGCCATGGACACTTGGATGATTCATGTGATAGCATAAAAGATGACTAAGGGTTCATCTTTCTTCACTTTCAACACTTAGAAAGAAAAAAAAAAGACAAGAACTTGATGAACACCAAGGGGTATTCGGCCAAGACCAACAAAATCCAAGTCCAAAATTAGCCATCCCAAAAATATTTCTTTGATGCAAATCCACTAATTTGAGGTCCCCAAGTAGCGTGGAAGTGTTGTTGGAGCGATCAAACCGCTAGTTTTCATCCTAGCTAACCCTAGCTAGTTGTGAAGTTGAAGGAAGAAAGATCTTAGAGAGCCCGAAGTTTGAGTTTGGACTAGCTTCGAGGGCGGACGAGGTATGTAACGCTTACTTTTCCTTCTTTGGCATGTCTTAGATTTGGCTAAGCTATGATACGATACGAGCCCCGAGGAAATTCTACTCTCGCGATCCGACCATGTCTGTGATTCTTATTTGTTTCTTGGTCTTCGTATGCATGATATGATGAAATATTGGTCCCTATGTCATTTGTATGACTAAGTTTCAAAAGTTTGGTTTTAAAAGAGTTTTGTACCTAAATGATTTCGAAAACTACGAAAGTCCGTAACTTTCACAGACAGAACCGGATCGCTTCGATATGCTCAAAAATGATTCCATGATGCATGATGGCTATGTTTTCCGTAGGCGGGCCCGACTCGAGTCGACACCCCTCCGTGGGCCCCGCGAATTTCCTTATGTACTTCTGACGATTTTTGAAAGGATATGATATGACTATTATTTCGATTTCAAGTACGATCAGTTTACTTATCTTTTGAGTTGTAATAATGATTCGATAACATATGATGACTATGATTTTCGTAGGCGGGCCGGATTGGGTTGACGCTCGTCCGTGGGTCCCGCGATCTTCTTACGTATAATTCTAATGGCTTTTGAAGAATTCAATTTGACTACCTTTCCGACCCCGAATATGATCACATATTTGTACATTGAGTCCGAAGTAATGATTCGCATACTTATGATTCCGATATGTAACTATGGTTTAAAGTTCGGTTTGATATGTTCCTAGCAATACTCGGAGGAAATTTGATTTGACTATTGTCTTGGTTTGGAATAATAGTTCGCTTTGGTTATTCTGTTGAGTTTGTAATAATGATTTGTATGCATATGGCTACCTACGATTCTGCTCGTGCGTTCTGTTGTTACCTCTTTCACCGGATCCCGGGCCGGTTGTTATCGTGCGCACTATTCTGAAGTATGATGTGTTTCCGAAGTATGATGTGTCCGGTACGCCGAGCCCCTCTTGGCCGGGTACCGTGTATATATGTTATGATGTGTGACGAAGATGTTCGGAGATATAAAAACTTCTGAAGTATGATGTGTTGTGGCGTCCAGATGGAGTGGCGACCACGTTCTGTCCGCCGGGTCCCATTACGGACCATATGTGGTATGTGATGTGATAATATGATGATATGATGATATGTGATAATATGACGATATGATTGTTATATTATATATGGATCGGGCCGTACGTTCCTCGGCATTATCGCATTATTTATGGATCGGGCCGTACGTTCCTCGGCATTATCGTATTATATATGGATCGGGCCGTACGTTCCTCGGCATTGTTATATTATATATGGATCAGGCCGTACGTTCCTCGGCATTATCGTATTATTTATGGATCGGGCCGTACGTTCCTCGGCATTCGGTTAATGTCGGCTCATATGATGTGTTTGATTTTCGTACGTACGAAACGAGAAATGTTTTTCAAAAGAAAGCGAAGTATTTTGGCATTACGATTATCTATTTGTCTTACGAACCCCTTATGTATGATTTGTATGTCGATGTAAGTACTTTGGTATTCGGATTATTATGCTCACGTTTACACCTTACTTGGTTATGACTTCGTTTCTTACTTCATGCTTTGCATACTCGGTACATATTCGTCGACCCCCTTTCTTCGAAGTGCGTTTCATGCCGCGCGGTACCTAGAATGGGAAGTAGGACGTTAGCTGCCAGATGTTCCAGCTAGATTGGCGAACTCCGTTTTCCTCCAGAATTCCGAGTACGAGTGCTTTTATGATATCGGGTTATGGTAGAACTTTGCGTGGTGTACGTGTGTATGATATGTCGGTTTATAGCGGCTATGTAAGCGAAATGTATTATTATGTATTATGCTACGAACCTCATATGTTTACAGATTTCATACGATGCTAGTTTTATTTGATTTGACAAAGATGAAAGGCATGTCTGCTTTCGAAAAAAAAAATTCATTATGTGCTTATGATATGTTTTGCGGGCCCAATATGATTATGAGTATTTCGAGAGGCTGCGGGTTCGCTCGGCCCCGAATAAGGGTCGGGTGCCCGTCACGCCTATCGAAAATTAGGGTGTGACAAAATTTCTTTGTAGCAGAGGGATTGTGTATGGCCAAAGGCAAGACTCGTATACCCACTTGGTGCACGATGTGGAAAGAATCACTACGGTACTTGTAGGAGAGCTTCTAGTGCTTGTTTTAATTGTGGAGCTTCGATCATAAAGTGAAGGATGGCGCATCGAAAGGGTGTCCTAGGCGGCGGATCACCAAATTGTGCGTAAATGTGCACGGGCATGAAACGCGGCCCCCGAAGAAAGGGGTCGATGCGAAATATGTGCGAGTATGCAAAGCGAGAAGATATAGTAAACAAATCGAGTCATAATCGAAACGAGTACGGTAGAAAGTAAGTGCATATCCAAAATACCAAAATGTTTATTTTCAAAATACAAATCATGCATAGGGCTCGGAAAAATATGGTCGCCCGCCGTCGATGGCGCCATAACACGGCATAACACCGAAAGTTTCAAATCTCCGTATCCCCGTCACACATCATAACACGGCATAACGCCATACACGGCATAACACCAAATATAAAGCGGAACCGGCCCTCTAGCGAGGGGCTCGGTGAACCATAACACGGCATAACACCGGAGTATAACAAAGTGCGCACGACAACATAATGACGGCCCGGGACTCGGCGAAAGATACAACGAGAATGCACGAGCGAGTCGTGAGTAACCATATGTATAAAATCATTATCATAGACTCGAAAAGATAAGTAAAATGACCATACTTGGAAATCGGAATAATAGCCAAATCAAATTCTTTCAAAAGTCATCGGGATTACAAAAAGAAGAGTCGCGGGACCCACGGACGGGTGTTGACCCGAGCCGGGCCGCCTATGGAAAACATACTCATCATACGCCATACAATCTCCTACGAACATATCGAGGCAATCCGAGCCTTTCTGTGAAAGTTACGGTCGTTCGTAGTTACGGAATTCTTTAAAAACAAAACTTTTTATGCAACATTTGAAAATCAAATATTCCAAAGACATAAGGGCCAATATTTCATCATATCAAACATACGAATTCCAAGAAACAAATAAGAGTCATAAACATGCTCGGATTGCGAGAATAGAATTTCCTCGAGGCTCGTGTCATAGCCTATTTGTAACTAAGGCATGCCAAAAGAAGGAAAGGTTGAGCTTTACATACCTCGTCCGCTCTCAAAGCTAGTCCAAACTCAAGCTAATGCCAACCTACGCCTCGGGCTCCCCAAGGTCTACAAATACGTCATAATATGCCAAACATTAGCTATAGACATTTAGGCATTTAATTCCAAACTAGCACTTAATTCTACAGAAATTTGGGCAGCATTTCCCCTGTAAATAGACCAACCCCGAGAATTTAACTCGGCCAAATCAACAACAACAACATCAACAACCAACCTAGCAACATCAATAATCAATCCGAAAGGCAATATAACATTAGTAACCCTCTTTTACATCATTCAACAACATTCATTATATTCAATTCAACGGCTTACGTTCAAGCTAACATCAACGCTTATACATTCAAATACCAACCCGAACCCATACCAACAATATTCAAGGACATTTTAAACAATTCATACAACATTTCAAACATCCCAAATAACTCCAACTACCGAAAATTGCCCCAAACCCGAGAGCCTCAACTATAACACATTCCTCATTTCCAAATCATGATTTGCACCAACAATTCACACTCTAACAATGTCATTCTCATAAATATACAAATTACATTAAATGCACAATAACCTCCAAATCAGCCCATACAATTACAACATCAATCTTGAGTCATTAAACTCTCATTTCCAACATAGAATTCATAACGACAACATTCAAAATTCCTAAATAGAATTAATCCATTCATTGTCATATAATATGACCTATATTCGGCCAACACTACACATATACATATGTTGATGATTCTCATTCTTTTCTTCACACTACACAACTAAACATGCTACATAGAATCAATTAACTCATCTCAACACAACACACACACACACACACGGCCATACACACCTACACACGGCCTCAACTCCAACATACTATATTTCATGAATTTTCATCCATTTTAGCATACTACAACATGCATACACCATTCATAACACATAAAACAAGATTAAATCTTACCTTTCTTCTTCAACTTCACAACTAGGCTAGGGTTTGCGATTTGACAAAACGGATGGTTTGATGACCCAACAACACTTCCACGTTACTTAGGGACCTCAATTAGTGGATTTGCATCAAAGAAATATTTTTGGGATGGCTAATTTTGGACTTGAATTTTTTTTCTCTTGGCCGAATGGTTGTTGTTGTTGTTCTTCAACTTCTTTTTTTTTTTCTAAGTGTTGGGAATGAAGAAAGATGACTTAGTAGTCATCTTTTGCATACTAATATAAGTCATACATGTGTCCATGGCCCACACATGTGTTGGACCAATTAAATTTGTCCACAAAATGTGTGGGACCATTCTCCCACCACACGGCCAACATGGCCAAATTTTGCATGATTTCCAACTTTCAATTATTCACTTTTGGTCCCAAATTTTCCTAAATGTTCCATGCCAACAAATTCATGAACAACTTATGTCTTAAAATAAAATCGAAGGTCAAAAGTCCCGACTTTGTATCCGGAATGGTTTTGTCCCTAACTTATCATAGTTAAACCGGATTGTCCCAATGTACAAAATACGGGATATAACATCCTCCCCCCTTTAGAACATTCGTCCTCGAATGTTAGATTAACCTTACGGGATCTTATAAGCACTCGAGGGAGTTTCTTTTACAACTATCACAACAATTCATTTATCAAACAACATAGTCAAGTAGGGAATTTAAATTACTGTAGGTACGGAAATAACTGAGGATACTTCTTCCTCATCTCCTCCTCAGCTTCCCAGGTCATCTCTTCCTGGTTATTATTTCGCCATAACACTTTAACAGAAGCCACATCTTTATTCTGCAACTTTCTTACTTGACGATCCAATATGGCTATAGGCTGCTCTTCGTAGGATAGCTCCTCTGTGACCTGGATATCATCTACAGGAAATATTCTGGAAGGGTCACCAATACATTTACGAAGCATAGAAACGTGGAATACCGGATGTACTGCTCCCAAATCAGTGGCCAGATCTAATTCATAGGCAACCTTGCCTATTTTACGGATAATCTGATAAGGCCCAATATATCTCGGACTAAGCTTTCCTTTCTTGCCGAATCTCATAACACCTTTCATAGGTGACACTTTAAGGAATACCCAATCACCAATCTGAAACTCTAAATGTCGACGGCGATTATCTGCATATGATTTCTCGACTGCGGGCTGCTAACAACCGCTTCCGAATAAGTTTCACCTTATCAATGCTTCTTGGATCATATACGGGCCAATCAACTTAGTCTCGCCAATATCAAACCAACCAATCGGTGACTGCATTTCTGCCATACAAAGCCTCATATGGTGCCATCGAATCTTTGGAGTGGTAGGTTGTTATTATAAGCAAATTCAACAAGCGGCAAATGATCATCCCGGCTACCCACGAAATCAATAACACGGGCCCGCAACATATCTTCCGGCGTACGAATAGTGCGCTCGGCTTTGTCCGTCGGACGAGGATGGAATCTTGTACGAGACTCACTGTGTCCCCAATCCTTCTGAAATGATCTCCGAAATTAGGTATGAGCTTGTTGGGCACCTGTGTCGGAGATAATAGATATGGGAACTCCGTGAAGCCTCACAATCTCCTTAATATATAACTGGCATAATCCTCGGTGAATACGTAGTCGGATTTGGGAGGAAATGGGCTGATTTTGTCGGCCTATCAACAATAACCCAAATGGAATCATACCTCCGTGGAGTGCGAGGTAAGCTTTGTAATAAAGTCCATATTAATGATTTCCCACTTCCACGACGGTATCTCCATCTCTGTAATAATCCGCCGGGCTTCGATGCTCGATCTTAACTGCTTGGCAATTCGGGCCTTTGAGCGACGAACTCTGCTATATCTCTTTTCATACCATCCCACCGGTATAAGCATCGAGATCATGATACATCTTCGTCGACCACAGGTGAACGGAATAACGGGCATAATGTGCCTCGCCCATAACTTGTCGCCGCGGCCCACTGCACATCGGTACACATAATGCCTTTTTGTGTAATAGTACTCCATCGGATGTAATCTCGAACAGGGTCTTTTCCTTCTCAAGGGCTGTGTCTCTATACTGTGCCAGAATAGGATCCTTAGACTGACGCCGCTTAATCTCTTCTGTAATAGAGGATTCAGTAATTCCTCGAACAGAAACCCCAATATCTCCGAGAATCGGCCAAGCGGACTCCAAGACTAGCCAGGCGATGGATCTCGCGAACCATTTCTTTCCTCTCGATGGCACGTCCGCTAGCGCCCATAGACTTACGGTGAGTGCATACGCCACAACATTAGCTTTCCCGGGATGGTATAGAATATCAACATCATAATCTTTCGGCAACTCTAACCACCTCCTCTGTATGCAAGTTCGGCTCATTACAGCTTAAAGATGTCTTGGAGGCTCTTGTGATGCGTATAAATATCAACGTGAACACCATATAAATAATGTCTCCACATCTTCAAAGCATGAATTACCGCGGCTAGCTCCGGATTGTGAGTAGGATAATTTCTCTCGTGCTTTCTGAGCTGCCGGGAGGCATAAGCTATAACTTTGCCGTCTTTGCGTCAATACACACCCCAAACCAATACCGGAGGCATCACAATAAATAACATAGCCGTCCGGTCCCTCGGGAAGTGTCGGGGCTGGAGGCGTAGTCAACTTCTCTTTCGACAGCTGGAAAGCTACGTTCGCAAGCATCGGTCCACTGGAACTTAGCTCCCTTACGAGTCGGCCTTGTAAAGGCGGCGAAATCGAAGCAAACTTCTCTACAAATCTCCTGTAATAACCGGCCAATCCCAGAAAGCTACGCACCTCAGTAGGTGTCGTAGGTCTAGGCCAATTCTTTACGGCCTCAATCTTACGGGTATCCACCGGATGCCATCGGCTCAATAATATGCCCCGGGAATGCCTTTGAAGTCGCCGGAATTCACATTTAGAAAATTTAGCATATAATTTCTGGTGCCGAAGTACGCCAAGTACCGTCCTCAAATGATCTGCATGTTCTGCTTCTGATCGTGAATAAACCAGGATGTCATCAATAAATACAATCACGAACATATCTAAGAACGGTCTGAATACCCGATTCATCAGGTCCATAAATACGGCTGGAGCATTAGTCAGCCCAAAAGACATCACTCTGAATTCATAATGCCCATATCGGGTCTTGAATGCTATCTTAGGAATATCCGCCTCTCGTACCGTACTGATGATAGCGACCGCGAGTCTATCTTCGAAACACACGGCACCTGCATTTGATCAAACAAATCATCAATCCTGGGGAGGGGGTATTTATTCTTGATGGTTACCTTATTCAGCTGCCTATAATCAATGCACATCCGCAGCGACCCATCCTTCTTTCTCACAAACAATACCGGCGCTCCCCAGGGTGATGTACTGGGCCTAATAAAGCCCTTCTCTAATAAATCTCTCAGCTGCTCCTTCAATTCCTTCAATTACGGGTGCCATTACGTACGGAGGAATAGATATAGGGTGAGTATCGCGACGGATCAATATGGCGAACTCTATCTCCCGCTCGGGGGAAGACACTGGAAGCTCGTACGGGAATACATCTAGAAATTCATTAACCGGGACGGGCGAAGAGTCGGTGCCTCTGCTTCTAAATCATGAACACGAACCAGATGATAAATATAGCCCTTTCTGATCATTTTTCTTGCCTTGAGGTATGAAATAAACTTACCCCTCGGCGATCTTTGTATTACACCCACTCTATAACTGTTCCCCTGGAAATTGGAAACGGACTATCTTCTTTTGACAATCAACATTAGCATAACAAGAAGCTAGCCAATCCATACCCATAATAACATCGAACTCAGTCATATCTAACTCTACCAGATCTGCCTTAGTGCAGCGGCCACAAATAATTACCGAACAATCTCTATAAACCTGCCTGGCTATAACAGAATCCCTACCGGTGTAGCTACCTCAAAAGGCTCTATCGGTTCAGATTCTATCCCAATTTTATTAGCAACAAGGGGAGAAATATATGATAAAGTAGAGCCGGGATCAATCAGTGCATATACATCTCGAGAGAAGACCGATGTATATAACAACATTAGGCAACGCCTCCTGGTCCTGTCGACTGGCCAATGCATATATGCGGTTCAAAGGACCGCTAGAACCGGGAACTCCGCCACGACCTCTGCCGCGGCCTACTGGTGCTGGCATACCTCGCCCCCGCGGGGGCGCGCTGCGAGGATGAAGATGAACCACCGGGCGGCCGGTGGTGAGCTGCTGCGCTACTGCGCACCACCCCAACCGGGCAATCTCTCATCGGATGGCCACGACGGCCACAAGTAAAACACGCGCCGGTGGCACGAAAACACTCTCCCGGGTCTTTGTCTCCCACGGTGGGAACACGGAGGTACAGGTGGTCTCTGTCGACTGCGGAACCTCTGTCCCGGCGCGGGCACGAAACACGGAGCTGCGGCACCTTTTGAATATCTGCACCCTCGATCTCTGCGGCGAAATTGTGGGGGTGTGCCCGTCTTGGGTGGGGAGGATATGCTGCTCTGCTGGCTGTGAGGGCTGCCTGCCTCGAAAATCCCCGAATACCCGGCGGATCTAGCCCTCTTGGGCTGGCCCTATCATAATCTCTATCGGTGGCCGCCCTACTGTGCCGGTCCTCCGTACCACGGGCGTGTGCCTGGACACGGGCAATATCCATACCTGGCTGGGCCGCCAGCACTAAACAACTATCGACCAAATAGCGATCTAGTCCCGTCACATACCGGTGCATCCGGTCAGTCATATCAGCTACATAAGCGGACGCATATCTGGCCAACGAGTCAAACTCCAAACTGTACTCCCGGACGGTCCTGCCCCTCTGTCTCAATAGCAGGAATCTGTCTGCTGCGGCTCGCCGTGGCTGCGGAGGCGAGAAAATGGGCCGAAGGCCTCGGTAAACTCGCCCCGTACGGGCGGAGGGGCACCCTCACCTGCGGACAATACCCGGGACTCGTACCAATTTGCGGCTACATCCCGCGGCGGTATGATGCCATCTCAACGGACTCGATCTCGGTCGCCTTAATCAGCCGTAATGTACGCGACATCGTCGATAAACTCTGAGGGTCCTCTGCGGGCTTCGACCGAAAAACTGCGGTGGATTACATGTCGAGAAACTCACGGGCCCTCGAACTGTCACGTCGGTCGCACGATCACCCCTACTCCCGTGCTTTGTGGGCACCCCTGCTACCAATCGGGTCAATAAGCGACCGCCTCTCGCATGGCCCCATCATCCGCCCCCGGGTTGGGGAGGGCGGGAGGCTCGGGCACTCGAACCTCGGGAGGCTGGCGGTGGAGCCGCCCCCGGACTGCGGTGTCGGCGCTCCGAAGCCTACGATGCGGTGGTGTGGCCGGGCGGGCTGTCGGGGGCACAATCTCGGTACGAGGGCTCGGCACGGGCCCTAGTAACTCTCGGGCTGGTGGTCTCACCAAGCTTTTGTAGACTTGCCCTTACGGGCGGTTGTGGCCTTCCTCGGAGGCATCGGCGAAAACATAACATTTCGTCGAGAGAAGAGTCATCACGATAACACAGCTCCATCGCACGATCTAAGATCAGAAGGAAAGATAACATCCTAAATGTCCTGTAGCCTCTTGTTTATAGATGTGGTGCACAACACACCGATAAACAAGACTCTACTAGACACGGTCGTAGACATTCGAGGACGAACCGCTCGATACCACACGTCACGACCCGACCCGTGGCGTGACTAGTGCCGGCGGGCACCCAAACACATTCGTCAAATCCGAATCACATACGGATAGCTTATGCGTATACAAATATCGAACTTTGTCTCAAATTATCTCAAGCTTGTCTCAAACACATCTCAAACACAAACATATATATATCAGAAGCCGGCAAGGCTATCAAATGGCGCAACGGCCCAAAACATATACAAATGCAAGCGACAAGGCTGCCACGGCGAATGGGATCGCCCAGAACATATAACATACAAACACACACATACAGAATAGGCACTAACCCACATATATGTCTACGGACCTCTAAACGGACAAACGAGAATCATATGACGGGACGGGGCCCCGCCGTGCCCACGAACAAACATATACATATGCGGCGAACGAATATATACCAAAATGTGGGCTCGGAATAAGGGAGCACTCCAAACGACGAGAAAAAGGGTGTCCTGGGCGGCGGATCACCAAGCGTGCGTACGCACACGGGCATGAAACGCGACCCCGAAGAAAGGGGGTCGGTACGAAATATGTGCGAGTATGCAAAGCGAGAAGATATAGTAAACAAATCGAGTCATAATCGAAACGAGGTACGAAGAAAAGTAAGTGCATATCCAAAATACCAAAATGTTTACTTTCAAAATACAAATCATGCATAGGGCTCAGAAAATATGGTCGCCCGCCCGTCGATGGCGCCATAACACAGCATAACACCAGAAAGTTTCAAATCTCCGTATCCCCGTCACACATCATAACACGGCATAACGCCATACACGACGCATAACACCAAATATAAAGCGGAACCCGGCCCTCTAGCGAGGGCTCGGTGAACCATAACACAGCATAACACCGGAGTATAACAAAGTGCGCACGACAACGAACCGGCCGGGACTCGGCGAAAGATACAACGAGAATGCACGAGCGAGTCGTGAGTAACCATATGTATAAAATCATTATCATAGACTCAAAAGATAAGTAAAATGACCATACTTGGAAATCGGAATAATAGCCAAACCAAATTCTTTCAAAAGTCATCAGGATTACAAAAAGAAGAGTCGCGGGACCCACGGACGGGTGTTGACCCGAGCCGGGCCCGCCTATGGAAAACATACTCACCATACGCCATACAATCTCCTACGAACATATCGAGTCAATCCGAGCCTTTTTGTGAAAGATACGGGCGTTCGTAGTTACGGAATTCTTTAAAAACAAAACTTTTTATGCAACATTTGAAAATCAAATATTCCAAAGACATAAGGGCCAATATTTCATCATATCAAACATACGAATTCCAAGAAACAAATAAGAGTCATAAACATGCTCGGATTGCGAGAATAGAATTTCCTCGAGGCTCGTGTCATAGCCTATTTGTAACTAAGGCATGCCAAAAGAAGAAAGGGTTGAGCTTTACATACCTCGTCCGCTCTCAAAGCTAATCCAAACTCAAGCTAATGCCAACCTACGCCTCGGGCTCCCCAAGGTCTACAAATACGTCATAATATGCCAAATATTAGCTATAGACATTTAGGCATTTAATTCCAAACTAGCACTTAATTCTACAGAAATTTGGGCAGCATTTCCCCTGTAAATAGACCAACCTCGAGAATTTAACTCGGCCAAATCAACAACAACAACATCAACAACCAACCTAGCAACATCAATAATCAATCCGAAAGGCAATATAACATTAAACCCTCTTTTACATCATTCAACAACATTCATATATTCAATTCAACGGCTTACATTCAAGCCAACATCAACGCTTATACATTCAAATACTAACCGAACCCATACCAACAATATTCAAAGACATTTCAAACAATTCATACAACATTTCCAACAATCCAACAATTGCTCCAATTTACCCGAAAACAGCCCCAAACCGAGAACCTCAACTATAACACACTCACTTCCAAATCATGATTTGCACCAACAATCCACATTCTAACAATGTCATTCTCATAAATATACAAATTACACTAAATGCACATAATTCTCCAAATCAGCCCATACAATTACAACATCAATCTTGAGTCATTAAACTCTCATTTCCAACATAGAATTCATAACGACAACATTCAAAATTCCAAATAGAATTAATTCATTCATTGTCATATAATATGACCCTATATTCGGCCAACACTACACATATACATATGTTGATGATTCTCATTCTTTTCTTCACACTACACAACTAAACATGCTACATAAAATCAATTCATCATCTCAACACAACACAACACACACACACACGGCCAAACTCATACACACGGCCTCAACTCCAACATACCATATTTCATGATTTTCATTCATTTTGGCATACTACAACATGCATACACCATTCATAACACATAAAACAAGATTAAATCTTACCTTTCTTCTTCAACTCCACAATTAGGCTAGGATTTGCGATTGACCAAACGGATAGTTTGTTCGCTCTAACAACACTTCCACGTTACTTAGGGACCTCCAATTAGTGGATTTGCATCAAAGAATTATTTTGGGATGGCTAATTTTTTGGACTTGGTTTTCTTGGTTCTTGGCCGAGAGGTTGTTGTTGTTGTTCTTCAACTTCTTGTTTTTTTTTTCTAAGTATGGGAATGAAGGATAGATGACTTAGAAGTCATCTTTTGCTCCTACATATAAGTTATACAATGTGTCCATGGCCCACACACATGTGTTGGACCAATTAAATTTGTCCACAAAATGTGTGGGACCATTTCCATAGTTACACGGCCAAAGGGCCAAATGCAACTTCCAATTATATCACTTTTGGTCCCAAATTTTCCTAAATGTTCCATGGCAACAAATTCAATTCATGGATGATGAATCGCGTGTTTAAACCTTATCTTGATCAATTTGTGGTGGTCTTTATAGATGACATTTTAATATATTCCAAGAATAGTGAAGAGATCATGAAAACATCTCCGGATTGTTTTGCAAATTTTGGAAAGAAAAGGCTTTATGCTAAGCTTTCCAAATGTGAATTTTTGGCAATAGAAGTGGCTTTTACGGTTGTGTCAATTTGAGGTGTGAAGGTGGATCCTAGTAAGATTCAAGCTATTTTGAATGGAAACCACCTAAAAGTCATTGAAGTAAGAAGTTTCTTGGGCTTAGCGGCGTACTATAGAAGGTTTGTCAAAGGCTTCTCCATTATAGCCTCCTTTGACTAAACTCTTGAGGAAGAATGTCATGTTCGTATAGGATGACAAATGCCAAAGAGAGCTTTGAAAAGCTTAAATCCTTTTGACCGGCTCACAA
>NC_081346.1:59642477-59659997 GCF_029784015.1 Lycium ferocissimum | reverse complement strand
AGTTTTTTAAAGTTTGTTTTCCCCCAAATCTTGTTTTTGATCCGACTTTAGTTTTCTTGGGGATGAAATTTTGGAAGTTTCGGAGGTGTGGAGGGGTTGGTGGGGTTGAGAATGAATAAAATGAAGTGTTTTGACATTTAAAGACTGGAGAGTTGGGGGGGATTTCCACGGACCCTTCACGGTGGGGCCCCCCCTTTGCCGGGGAAACCGGTCGTGGTTCCCACCGCCCCCCCTTTTCCCCCTGTTCCCCCCGGACCCCCAGGGTCGTGGAACGTTGTCTGCCCGTAACAGGTCGTGGAACCCGTCCCAAACCCGTCTTTTTCGTTTGACCTCCAATCCCAAACCCTTTCTTAGACTTGTTTATCATTTCATTATGAATCTCGGGGGTATAGTAACTCTTCTCCACAACATTCTTAAGGCATCATTAGCTCAATACTCTAGTTTGCGTCCAATGTACTAACTTATAACTCGGTTCCTTAACTACTCTTGCTTGACTCGGATGCCTTTGGAATCTTAATTAGGACTACAATTTGTACTTCCGCTGTATCCAACTTCATATACGTCCTGTCCTTCGCGAGCCTACTCGCTTATATGCTAAGGGGAATTTTCCGAGGTGTAACACCAATGCCCAAGTAAGCCGGCAGTAAAAGACGCCTGTTTAATTTTTGTCCAAATTTTTGGGATCAGACCAAACGAGAATGGGCGTTTACGTTCTCTAGGCTTCGGGAGGATAATGTAAAATAAATGTTTGATGACTTCATAACCAACACCGTTGTAGACAAAGGGAGACGCCCTTATACGCCTTCTAGGGTTTTAATACAATTCGGGAGGACCCAAGTCATACCCCAATTCGAGAACATGGGGGATTTATCATTGACTATGACGGGGATAGGATCTCAAGGGTCGAAGATTATGTTCGTGAATGGAACGATCACACAACGTGGGGCCTAGACATATTAGATTCCAACAGGTTTTATCCGGGGTATGAAGAAGAATATAGGGATTGGTTGAGAGTCGACTTGCAAGGCTTCCTTGCCCCCAAGCCCATCCTCTATAATTGTGTGCAAGATAAAGCCTCCAAGGCCAAGATTAGAGCCTGTTTGATTCAAAGAAAGGCCGATGATCGAGGTGCTAAGTATTTGGAGAAAATAGAGCATGACCGAGCCACCATAGAAAGTTTGAACCACGAGTTGGAATTCACTCATGATTGGTTGGTGGAGCTCGATGCTCGAATGAAGAAGAATTTGGATGACATCACTCCAATGAGTTTCACGGAAAAGGGGTTTCTAATGGACGCCATGTTGACGTCAACTCACCTCCACATCCAAACCGCCCTCTGAAAGGCCAAGAAGGCGAGGAAAGATAAGGCTTCAGCATCAGCTACAGGAGGACATTTCTTTTGATTTATTTTCTTGTCTTTACTTATATTTTGTACCCCTACGGGAAGGAATATTATTAGTGAAAATTTATTTATGTTTCTGGGCATTGGTTTGGCATAATTGCCACATTTATGTTTCAATACGACTAGGAGCTTTAGAAACTCGAGTAGTATGTGTTAATATTATTATGTGAATATATGCTTTGTTTGTTTCATGCGTTTCGTTTTAAAAGCTGGATTAATCTCAGGTATCAACCACTATCCAAAGGAAAAGCAAAGAAAAACACAAAAATGATTACAACCCACACTAACCCTAAGGTCGAAATGGATGTCATAAGCACCCAAGAGCATACTGCTATCAAAAGTAAAATCTAAGAATTGGAAAAGAAGATTCGTGCGGTTAGGGCCAAGATGAAGGAAGCTGATAAGTTGATGGACTCGGCGGAAAGCCCACCCAAGGAACCTACCAAGATAAGATGCCACTAAGAGGACTTGCTAAGCAGGGGGAAAGGAATATCCCCAGGATACGTATCTCAGTTCGAAGAACAAGAAAGTGAGGGGCATGGGCAGTCCGATCCACAAGAACCAACTTGGCCATCAAAAGAGGTCACCTCCGCGAACCAAGAAAGAGAGCCAGAAATGCAAGTAGAGTTCATCTGCCCAGCCTCGCTAACTTGGTGGCAATTGCACTTAAAGTCTTCGCCTATCCATATCACGTCTCACCAAGACACGTGGCATGCAAGGAAATCTTTGACAAACTCAAGAGCATGGGTGCCATCTGCATTAGCCGCGAAAATCTGCCTCTATGTGCGCCAGTCTTCGCACATAAAAGGTGCCCATTCCATCAAGAGCAATCAGGTCATACCGTCAACGAATGTTTGGCTCTTAGGAAGAGAGTTATAAGGCTAATCGATGACAAAACCATCACCAAGCTTTGGGGGCCCCATTCCCTTGTGGTTCATGATACCGTCTCCAAATGATGGAATGACACTAAACAGTCATATTTGGCGTTATGAATTCACTATCTTGAAAGATTCATACGCCAGCATTTTTCAAAAATTCCCTAGCACAGGAAAGATTCAGCCAGTCAAAGTTGCTTAGAGAGATTCGTCATTGAGGACAAGTCGAAGAAAGATTTGCCTTTTCCACTCCGGGGCTCCGAGACATGACATTGAAGAATGTGAAGCTTTTAAGTTCGATCTGGAACATCTGGTCCATACGGGAGGAATTTGGGCAGTGCTCCCTCCTCAATATTAAAAGTAAAGGCCTCTCGGCCGGGAAATGTGGTTGAAAGGACAAGCAACCACTTTTGATCTCAGGGAGAGGTCACCTTTTGGGTAGATATTTTAGGAGGATCTCCTATTGTAATTTTACACAGATTTGTCCCCCTCCCATATTTTTTAAAAGAAAATATGTCCGACCTGATGTCCCATGGAGGGAAAATATGTCCGACCTGATGTCCCTCGGAGGGATTCGCAGGAAGCCCCTATAGGGCCTGGTCCGGGTAGGTTAAGTAGGAGAGTCTTTATTTTTTTATGTAAAATGAACTATGAAAGAGCCTGACTTCTCCTGGAGGGTTACGTAGGCAGTCTACGTAAGACTCGGTACCTATATTTTATAAATATATATTCCCCCACTTAACAAAAGCCAAATACCCGAAAACCCGATACAAAAGATTAATCGAGCATTAAGATCAAACGTATGATAATCTATCTAGTACTTGCTTTACATGCTTACTCTGGAAGATATTTTGTTTATTTTATCATGATCTAACAACTAACTTTGTTACCTTTGAGTGATTTTTCGTCTTATAGAAGAGAAAGTTGATCCGAGCTCACACTGGCATACTTCACGAGGTTTAAAGCCGCAATAGCATCCCTATCCTAACAAGACCGAAGCAAAGGGATAATGACTGGTACACCAGAAAATGAACAGAACCAAACTAACCTCTCTCTCAGAGAGTCGCCTGTGGCCGAACCACAAAGACCCTCGCCTTTCGAGGATATATTCAAGATACTGTTAGAGAAGGTCGCTGATCTTTAGGAGAAGGCAGCACGAACTGAAACAGCCAATACTGCTCGAGAAGCAGCCACTAAAACAAGAATGCCTCCGCCACATTTTCCATCTCTAAGCTCTCCATTACCTGACTATTTCCCCACTTATTCCGCTGGGACCCCCGCACCATTCAGCGAACTCATTGGCACCTTGTACCAAACCCCACCGTTAACTGGCACTACCCGAATCCCTGGAACTACACATTCCGTTCCTTCTTACCAAATGCCACAAAACGCCCATCCCAGCTTCACTACAAAAACAAACACTGCTCTGCCACCAGCCACAAAAGCCACCTACGCACCCAGAAAGCATCTTACATACCCAACTCACCACAGATACATGCTCACCCGATCACCAAAAAATTGACCACTATGAAGAGATGGAGAAGGCATGGAGGGCCGAACAGGAAAGGCGCGACAAAGAAATAGAGCGTAAAATGGCCGATATATTGGAACAATCTACGAGATCCGCTCGAAAGGCTACAGGCTTAAGCTATGATGACTTTTGCATGTATCCCGAGTTGGATTTTCCCAAAGGCTTCAAGGTGCCAAAATTTAAAATGTTCAATGGACCAGGTAACCCCAAAGCCTATCTCTGAACTTACTGCGACCAGTTGGTTGGCGTACGAAACAACCAAGCACTCACCATGAAACTATTTAGTCGAAGTTTGAGCCAGGAGGCTTTCAATTGGTTCACGGCGCAAGATATACGCCGATGGACCACATGGGAAGACATGGCTGGAGCTTTCATGAAAAGATTTCATTTCAACATGGAAACGGTGCCGGACAGATACTTTCTGGAGAAAATAAGCAAAAATCCACCAAGAACTACTACGAGTATGCAAGTAGGTGGAGAATCGAGATTTATCGAGTGCAACCGCCTGTGGGGGAGGAAGAACTAGTTTCTATCTTTATCTGTCCCTAGGAAACAGATTTCTACGACCGAATCCTTTCAAAGTCTGGGAGGCCATTTTCTGAACTTGTCAAAATGGGGAAGGCCATAGAAGATGGCCTTAAATCAGGACAAGTTGTGAGTATAGCTGACAGGGATACTGGAACAAGTTCGACAGGATTTGTTTGAAAGAAGAAGGAAGACATACCACCAGTCCCAGACTCAAGAAGAAGGAGGATTTTCAGTCGCCAATAGACGTATATTCTTCACCACCTCCAAATGCCTACTGTTGACACCTAATTTTTTACCTCCCATAATTTATTTTAATGGTTCAAAACCCTGGGATATCAGACAAAGTGAAATGTGCGTTTTTTTTTCCTAAACAATCAAATGATTTTATTAAAATTATTTAAATAAGATTACCATTTCGTTTGGTGAAATAATTTCCATAATACATAAAAAAAAAAAAAAATAGTTTGAAATGAATTTACATGCTTCTATAGTTAAATAAAAGTCCTTTCTAAAGTACAATCAAGAAGATAATTTGAAATAGTTGTCCATTTAATTATTTAACTATTAAAGAATTATCAGAAAAAATCAAATAGTGAGCATTTCACTCTGATTAATCCGAAAGATCAGACTAATTAAATAAATTGACCATTTTAACCCTTCAATTTTAAATTTTTAAACATTCATGCTATTTCCATAATTTGTGGAATTAATCATAAATAATCCAGTGAATAGTTGTGATTAAATACCACAAGTAATGAGTTAATAATTTTGCAAAATTAGCCCTTTGCTCAATTAAGATCATTTTATAAAATTAGCCTCTTATGGTTTAATTGATTTAATTTTGATTTTACATAAATAACCAATTCTCATGATTTTCATCAATTAGTGTTAGTATTGCAAAATTAGCCTTTAATCGCCTTAATTATTTTTATTGCCATTAATTTGAATAACCAATTCATGTTTCAAGACCATTAAGGTCATTATTGCAAAATTAACCCTTTGTGGTTTAATGGATTTGATTTTGGTCTCATTTGAGACGATTAAATTCACAAGTTCAAAGCTAATTAAGGTTAGATTTGCAATTTTTAACTTTGTAGGATTAGCCATATTTTAAATGGAATAATTAGCTAATTGAGGTTAATTTGGGTCATAGGCGGAATATTTAATTGATAAACCATTTTTTGAATGGGCATGGTTTGCATGTATAGGCATTTGGGCCATCCTATTCATTTTTTATTATTTGGCGTTAAAATCCTGAAAAGGTGGACCGACTGGCCCAAGGGATTGGTTAAATGAAAGGAGGAGGCAATACCCCACCCTCCATTTTCATTTCCACAAAACCAAACAAACCCTAGGTTAAGAGAGAGGGGAGGCGGCTAGGCTGAAACCCTAGAGCCACCACCTCCTTTACCCCTCTCTCCCAATGTCACTTGGTTGCCAGGGTGGGGAAAAGACCCTCCCCAGGCTTTTAAAGGCCTCGCGTGTCCGTCTCCAGGCCGCATTATTGCGGTGAAACTTCTTTCCACCAAATCCCATCCAAACGACGCCTAAGGTACAGTTTGCCATACCTTTTTCGATTCTTTTCTTTACTTTCCATCAAATTGTCTAGTTAACATTAAAGGCTTCGTCCTTGCGTAATTTGAAACCCATTGGTTTCTCCAAAGAAACAAGCGGATCGAGGGTGATTCAGCCTTAATCGAGCTGTTCGTTTTTTATATGGTTGAAATCTGTTGTTTACTTCGAAAATGAGTGAGAGAATTGCAAAATTTTAGCAAGTCCCACATCGAAAAATTGGGGCTTTTCTATCATTTTTGGGGTTCTACAAATAGAACCCCAAGCTTTGCATTAAGACAGAAACAAACATAGGCATAGAACCCAAATTTAAGTATCTTACACTTGAAGTTAGGGCTTTTCGTTTTCAGTACAAAAATTTGTTTCTTCGCTTAATTGTTAAGTTGGGTATTCAAGTTTTAAATTTTTGATTTTTCTTTTATGTGGCTGAGTTTTATTTTGGGAGCACAAAGAAGCTCCAAGTTCATTCTTGATTCGGTTGAGCATAAAAAAGGTAATAATTTATCTTGTTATTGCTTTTTTTTTAATTTTGTTCAGTTTAAGTATTAGTTTATATTCTGCTTAGTTAAGTATTATGTTATTAATGCCATGCTTAGTTTAAGTATTTATTCATGTCTAGGGTTAGTTCCAGTATCTTGCTTCAGTTGTTGTTAGTCATTTAGATCAGCCATATGTTTATATATGCTTGTTTGAACATGAACTTTGACGGTTTAGTTTAAATGAGGTTTGTTGTGACTAGTTTGAGTCAATCCCTTATGGTTGATTACCTGAAGTGAAGTAGGCATGTTATTCAAGAAATTTCAGAATTAAGGTTCAACTGGAAATAAAAGGTTTGATTTCAACTTTGAACCTTTGATAACTCGGGATTATAAGACTATAGCATCATCTAGTTTAAGCTTGAACATATAACTTAACCACGCAAACACCTAGACAGCCTTGAATAAGATAATTAGCGGCTTAGATAAAAAATAAAAAATAAAAACTAGCATGTTTGTTTGTAGTTATAAGTGTCCAAGTCCCTTTCTAAGATCTATTAGTTTGAATATGTGAGTGTTAATAGATCTGATTTGGTTCTGCCCATCTCACAAGCCTTGTTGCTTCGAATTTGATTATGTTTTGGGTTGTTATCAGACCATTGATGCATTAAAGGATGTCTGTTTGGTCATGAATTCAAATGGTCCTTGTTTGTAAATGAGGATGGTTGTAAGTGATTTAAGTCAGTCTCAAAATAGTAGTCATAACGAATGAGAAGCTTGGTAATCAAAAAGGGTTCTATGCTAGGCTATACTTAGGACTAAAAATGAAATTTGAAATTAGTTGATGTTTGATAAGTGATGATGGTTCAAATGGCTAGCTTGCTAAAGCTTAAGGTCACAGGCCCATGCTCCCATCTAGTTCAAGTTTGAAATGCGGTTTAACCCACCTAGATCTCTTAGTAATCCCAAAATCAATATGATGAAGGGCTTGAATGTGGAACTAGTTAGTTTGTTTGATGTTATGAGTTGTTTCAATCACTTATCTTGACTTGTTTGCTTAAATACCTAGTATCTCATGAATCGTCCCTAGTTTAGATCATATTATAAATTCTGTCTTCTCAAATTGGATCGTATTTTCAAATTTAAAGATCTATTGGAGTTTGGAAAGGAAGAGTGAATTCCTTTCAGGTCCAGACTAGGTTTTTGTAGTCACGAAAATGAATTAGAAATAAATCTCTTTTCTCATCTGACTCAGACCTGACTCTGGGGTGTTAATGAACTTGTTGTAGATTTGTACATATCATAAGAACCTATCTCTTCTAAAATTAATCTATCCAAGTCTTTCATATTTGACCGTCTTGTGTCATTGCACAAGGCTATGGTTCAAATAGAGTGTATGAAATACCATAGTCAAAATAATGAGATTGGTAGAGGTTTTTGATTTTTCCCTTTAGACTAGACATATGTTTCTGCTTCTGTCTTACTTTAACATGTCTAAGTTAGTCTTTAAAGAGAATAAATAAGCTTGTTAAGTCCCTCTGGTAATTTGAAGGGTCAAGAGTAATTTCCTAATTAGGAATCCTAGGCTGGGATTAACTTAGATGCAAACTGTGTCACTATCAGTTAAAAGTATTTAGTTGGGATGATTTAGCGATCTGGTTTGTATGATCATAGGTGCTCATAGAAAAACCAAAGCCACTTGACAAATAGAGGAGCCTTTTTAAGGCACCTTAAGGAGAGGAGGGGAAGAACCAGGCCCTACTTGGTTTATAGTACACTCTTCCAAATAAAATGTGCCATGGCATACTCTGAAAGTCCATGGGGTGGGTATTTTCCATATAAGTGCCTTATCACTGAACCGGTTAAGGGTCTAAACAAGCAGTCAAAGTTAAAAGATGAGTCTGTCTGTTTGATGCTATTGATTTTCTGGCCGAAAAAAGGGAACCAGTCAACTGAAGGATAAGTGAGTTAGGTTGTCCTAAAAAATTAATATTAGAAAACTGACCACATGACCTTTTATTGAACTCTTGTGCCATCCTGTATTTTTAAGGCTTTGCCAGTTCAAAGAAAAATCATAGTTTTCCTCTTCATAATATACAAGTTATAGTGTAAGACCTGCATCCTTGTCTGAGAATATCTCTTCTCTGGATTAAGCTTGAATCTTCCCGGTGATATACCTATTCATGTGAATTGATAACACTTTATACTTATCTGTTTTGGTCATTTGGCTCATGAACTTGTATTCTTCTATTTTTTTCCTGGTTCTGTGGTGTATTCATTAGATGACTATGTTTCTTTCCTGGTCAGCATTGGCAAGATTTGTGGGCAGTATAAGTTCTTGGTTTGGAATGTTTTATACTTGTCTTTTCCATTGTTAGTCATTAAAGCTTGATCTTTGAATACGTTGGAATCATCCTGCAATTTTTATCTGATTAAACTTATGTTCATATGCACTTTAATCTAAACATAGACTTTGCTCTAAAATCTAGAAAGACTAAAATGTTTGTGTTTGGCCATGTACTTAAAGGGTTCATGTTTCAAGAGCATACCTGCTTGACTATGCGTAGGTTAAATAAAAGAAGAAGAAGGAATATACCGATGGTATACACCGATATACATATCACATGTGTATATCATGGGCATATCAGAGGTATATGTGAGTGAGATAGTCATATGCCGTGAGTACAAAGAGGATAGAAACTTCTAAAGCTTCAATATAAGTCCAAAACTAGACTTAGTGCAAACTTGGGCCTGGTCCATTTCTGTCCAACACAGGAGTGGGCTTAATTCACTTAGTATAAAAATAGGAGAATCAAATGGGGCTCGAGCAGGCCTCCTTTTAATTTCAACCTGGGGCTTTCAAGCCCAATAATTATAAGTTGTGCCCATATATATGTGTTTTCCTATTTATGTGTTTGTACATTATGTGTATCTAATAGTGATAAGTTAAGTAAATATAAACCAATCGGGTTCCTCTTTCTTTACCCCTACTCACTGCATGGCCACTTAGGCCGCAGTCCAGCCAGCCTAGGCCCAATAGTAGAATTCTTTATAAAATCCTTTGAGTCCGTGAAGATGGAAGCAAATAGCGTACGCCTAGAAGGCCCAACCATGGATGAAAATGGCTAACTAGGGGCTTGGTACGCCCCTAGCCTATCTTCCTCTTTATTTAACTTAGTATTTACGCTTCTCTTGTATTGGTAAAATTAATTGTAGTTGTACTTGTAAAACTTGTAAAGAAAAATCGTATATTATTGGAACCTTTATGTTTATAAACTAGCCGTCTTAGGACAACGATGCTTACGCCGTTTAGTAGACCTTAAGTCCCCAAACAAATTTTAAAATCTGGACGAAGAACAACAATTTTAAAGTGCAAACGAGCAAATGAAAAATGATTTTGACACAAGTTAGACAGAAAAATAAAGGATTTCCAAACTATAAAGTATCAGTGTTGTTTGTTTTTTGTAACAAAACAGATCAGTGTTTTTTAAAAAAGAGTACATTTTTGCAAAACATATGAATTGAGTTCTGGGCGAATGTTGAAATAAAAAAATTATGCGATCTGGGCCAAGCTCAACGAAAATAAAAGGAATTTTTTGGGTTGAAGCCCACCTCGGAATGGAAAGTAATGATTTTTTTTAGACTGGACTTTAATATAAGTTTTCAAAATATATAAATATACATACGTGGTTTTCTTGGGCTAAGCCCAAAGATGGAAAAACTCCTCCCCCTTTAAAAAAAAAAAAGAATAAGTTATAATTTTTTGGGCTTTAACCCCAACTCCGGGACCCATTTTTCAGATTCATAATAATAAGAGACATACCATTTTCACAAGATAAAACTTGTTTTAATTAAAAAACGTTCGTAAACGCAAGTTAAAAGATAAGGCATTCTAAACATGTTATATGGATTGACCGGAAGTTAAGTATTGAGGATTGAGCATGAACAGAAAACGGACATATTCTTACTTATATATTGAAACTAAAGGCATTTTTATAAACCAAATATACTATCCTTGTATATAAAAGGAGACTATTCTTATCCGGATGTTATAAATCCAAACCTAAACTACCCTATCCATAAAGGGGATATATTCAAATTCTTTCAAAATGATATGCAAATGACAAGATTTTATAAATGCGGGAATAACACTAAATAAACAGTTTATGCAGATACTCATACATTGGAATTCGAAGGTCAACCGTATAGTACAGATCCTTAATACTAGGGTGCCTAACACCTTCCCTAGGGGATCACCAGAACCCTTACCTAGAACTTTGAATTACGAAAGATTTATCATGGTATTTGAATAATACCTACACCCTTGGTTTTCCTAGTTTCCTAAAAATTAGGTGGCGACTCTTTTAAAATAAAGTCCGAAAGAGCACCAACAAGTTTGTAGTAGCTTTTACGCACCCGCGTAAATGCGAACCGTAACAAATGGCGACTCTGCTGGAGACTTAAAGGTTCTAACCATAAGGATTCCAATATAATATGAGTATATTTGCTTTAACTACTTATGTGCTTACCTTCCCGTAATTATTAACTGTCATTGCATTCATATCATAACTCCGCCACTCGTGGCATTTATTTTATACTTTGTTCCAAAAAAGACTTCACGGAGTACATTGTCGTTCTTTCATTATAAAACCAAACAATTCTTTTGGGACCATTATGAGGCGGGGTTGGTACGCGGTCAGCCAACAGCCTTAATGGTTCATCTCCAGTTGTCCGCTCGGGTTCCCGGTCATTTGTAAAAGCCCACTCTAGTGATAACTAGGATAGAGCGAAGCCAAAACCCTGCCGAACTAGAGCATTCATGCCTAGACGAGCCTTGGGTATCTCAGATCTACCTAAGTCTCACTAAGAAGACTACACCGTGTTCAGAAGGTCTACGACCCGAAGATACCACATCTCATTTACGTGCTACGTGGAAACAGTGCTTGCGCCTATGTGTTGAACCATATGCCCTACGGGAAGGGAAGAATCTTAACCGTGTTTTATTTTATAGATGGAGAGAAGAATCCAATGTGATATTGTTGTCACGGCTCCCGATCTGCTTAGAGCTTGGTGGGAGTGGTTAGGTGATGGGCACTGTAGGACTATCAGTTGCACCCTAGGTCATCTACCCTCTATTATGACCATGAAGGGTCGCCCAGAATTAATGGAAGTAGTGGTCGGATATTGGGACGACAAGGAAACGTTGTTCCTCTTTGGAGATATTGAGATCATGCCCACCCTAGAGGAGATTAGGGATGCTATAGACAGCAATGGAACCTGTCTAATGAGAAGACAAAAGCCAGACCATAACTTGTTATTTCCTCAGAGACCATCAATCAGCCAGATTCAAAAATATCTTGCTTTGACCTAAGCACCTTGGGCTCATGGACCTACGGTAGCCTTTAGAGATTTGTATCGGAGATTGAACACCCTTTGTGTACACATTACATCAGGAAGAGTTCAAGAGTCGAGAAGAATGGGAAGCCACTAGGCCTTTAGCATTTGCATTGCGCTTTTAGGTACTATGGTATTTTCCATTGACACACGAGTCATCTATCTGGCCCAGGCCCTCTTCATTGGACCATTTGTATCTATATGCATCAGGATCCCGATTCATGGATCTCTCGGCTCGAGAAATCAAAATAAGAGGCTCGAACCATTTCTTCTGACTCTTTTTCAAATTCGATAAATATTGGTTGATCGTATATTTCATTATAGTTCTATGAGGTCCAAGATATGGAAGAAACAAGCGTTTCCATGACTCTACCACCCAGTCAATTCTATTCCACTTAATAACCAAGGATCAGGAAACTCGTTATGTCGATCTCGCTCCCATCATATTGGCAGATACCTTTCGAGCTTTAGATAGGTGTCAAAACCATTTCAGATACTTCCGGGGATGTAGTATGATGTTACAATGGTGGATTGTCAAACACCTTCACATAGCAAAAGAGATCCAGGATTTGAACCGTCGCAACAGGATAGAGCACCTCATTGATTCTTTGCCCAGGTTTGGGCTACATGTCCAAAGCGTGGGCCGAGCTTCTTCAGAGTTGACGTAAGAAATTCAGTGGATGTTCCCAGAATTCCTTTCTGTGACTGTGGTAATAAAGGGACGAAACTGCCCATTCTTACCATTGGTTGGTGTCCGGGGGACTCGCCCCTACTGTCCCTCCCAATTTTTAAGACAGTTTGGAAGAAGGAAAGTGCTACCCTAAGTAGGGAATACCGAGCAGTTCATCATAGAGCACACGATAGAGAAAATCCTGAATGCTAAGGAGATTCTTCGAGAGTGGAATAGGCGTAAGAGATTGGGACCAGAAACATTAGCCCCCGACAGCTTCAAGGCAGGATGCGATCCAGGGTACCACGTCTGGCTACAGGATCACCTGGATGGCACCAACGTCCCGAGACCCATATTTTATCACACCATCAAGGACAAATCTGCGCAAGCTGAGGCTAGGGTTTGCCTGATTGAAACGAGAGCTGATGATAAGGACTCCGAATATTTGAAAAAGATGGAGCACGATTGGGCCACTATAGCATGTTTGATTCAGGAAGGGGACAGCTCGAGGGAATGTTTGGAGAACGTCGATGGATGCTTGGCTACTATTCTGGATGAGACGGATCCAGTCATAGTCGGGTCTTCACATTCAGACCGCCCTCCAAAGGCCCAAGAAGGCCAAGACAGACTGAGCCTCAACATCAGCCGCTAGGGGAAATTTCTGCTGATTCGCTACTTTCGTTCTTTATTATATATAGCCCTACGTCGGTTTCAGCCTGTTTATAATCCCCTCGGGGAAGATATTATTATTAATAGGTGATGATTTTTTTGGGCAATGGTTTATCTTTACAAACGGCACTAGTATGTTTCAAATGATTAGGATCGCCTTGGCTCAAAAAGCCTTAGGGACACGAGTAGTATAACAGTTTACAAATTACATGACAGCTTGCTACATGCTTCGCATGCCGACTTGCTATATGTGCTATCATGTACTAAATCCTGAATACGATTGATCCAATGTTTTAAATTACATACCTAAAAGAAAGACCAATTGACTTAAGAATTAACCTAGTTTATCTCCACTCAAAAAGGTTGACTTACAAATGGCAAACCAAGGAGATCAGAACATGCTCACCCTGGGAGAAACCACCGAGATGCTAAGACTCAAGGTTCAGCAAATGGAAGATCATCTTCAGAAAATAGGAAAGAAGATTGAAGAGGTTTATAGGCTACTGAATCTGGTCGGTAACCCACCAGAAGGGATACCATAGGAACAGTACTATGAGGAGAATGTCTTCAAGGAAGTAAAGGAGCTGGTAATGAACTACATACCGCTGGAAAAGAGGCCAGAGACACCTCGAGAAGGAGCCCCAGAAGAGGGAAACGAAAATCAGGGAGTTGAATCTGACCCATGGATGATGGAGTCAGATCCACAAGAAGTGTCAGAGCCTCAAGAAGAAGCCTCCGAACCACAAGAAGCTGAAGAAGAGCAACTAGAGGAAGTTGAGCCCCAGGATATGGAACAAGAAGAGTCTGAACCTGTGGACATATAGGTCGAGGAAGACCAAGAGCCTTTTGGGATATTCCCCGAGTTTCAAGAAGAAGCGAACGATGTGAATGATGAGTCTGACTATTATGCCCCTACCAACGAGGGATCTGATTTCTATGGACCCTCACCTGAGCTAGTGCCAGCTGCCTCCACCATGGCATCAGGAAATTTTGAAAAAGCGGACCCTCATCCACCCGCCTGGTGGAGCATAGCCTTCAAAGCTCGGCCTTCCCCATTCATAGTGGCTCCTCGACCCGTCAATTGTAAGGATGTGTTCGAGAAACTGCAAGCGAAGGGGATACCTTGCACCACTCGAGTCAGACTGCCAGTCCCCGAGTTGTCTACAGCTACAAAGGATACCCGTTTCACCGAAATCAAGCCGGCCATACCTTGAATTAATGTTTGGGACTAAGAAGAAGGATTGTTATTTTAATCGATGATAGGATCATTGGAACTTTATGGGGGCCACATACGCGATTAGTCCACGACCCTATCATCCTAAGAGAACGAGTCACCGCCAAAATGCAGATCTGGAGGTATGATTTCACAGTCTTTGAGGAGACATATGCCCGCATCTTCTCAACTTTTGGCTACGCAGTAAAATCGAGCCGTGGAGCGTCCGCGAGCCAGCGCCAATTGGACCCAACAGGAACAAATTTTGCTTGTACCATAATGGAGCTATCGGACATGACATTGAAGAATGTTATGCATATAAGCTCGAGCGCGAGCATATGATTAAGATAGGGGAGATTTTGGTCATCCTCCCGCCACAGTATTGAGAAGAAAGGAATGAATAATGAGAGAGCGAGTTCGTAAGGACAGCGACTCGCAGAGCAGCATTTTTGGATAGATATTAGGTGTCCCCTACTTTTGCACATAACAAGTTGCCCCTCCCCCATAAACATGTAAGGACCCACGCCAACTTGATGTCTCTATGAAGGGATACGTGGGAAGCCCTTATCGAGCCTGGTTTGAGGATGTCTTAGTTTAGGTTTAGCTCAAAGAATATTTACGAAAATATATATCATCCTTTGTAAGCTGAACTACGATAGGGTCTAATTTCCCCTGGAGGGATACGTAGGCAGTCTACGTAAGGCTCGGCCCCTATATAAAATAAATTATAATTCACCCCACCCTCCCTCTCCCTCTTCCCTCGTTATGTTATAAAAGAAGAAGGATTTGCCAAAGTCAACCTCAAAGCCGATTGGACCAAGATCCACTCAAACATAAAAGGCCCAAAACATTCGAACCTTTAGAACAAAGGATCAATTAATTATTCGGGTTTCAATACATTCTTAATGTGCAACGTGCGTTTTCAAATACGATAGATGTGATACTTCATTTTATATATTTGCACCAGATAGCTGACTTTTGCCTACCGTTGAGTTAATTTTGTCTTATAGAACGTGACCGATTAGTTTAGCACCGAAAGCTGGCATACTTCACGAGATCGAAGGCCGTATTAGCATCCCTATCGGATGAAGATAAAGGAAAAAAATGACTGGTACTCCAAATAATGGTATAAATGAGCTCGTTCTCCGCGGGGAGATACCCAAGACCCACAGGAAGTGTCATCTCAAGAAGATGTGATCGCGACATTACTAACTACCATCACGGCCCTCCAAGAAAAAGTGTCTAGGAATGAGGCAGCCAATGCTGACAAGGGCGCCTCAACTGAAAGAAGAAGGCCTCCCCCTCCCTTTCCTTCACTGAGCTCTCCAATGCCCGATCACTTCCCCATCTACCCACTAGGGATCATCCCACATCGACTAAATTTCGCCAACCCAAATCATGTTGGTCCTTCTTATTGCACCCTACCACCGACTAAACATACCTAAATCCCCGGAACCACTCACTCTGCTCCACTTTAATAGGTTCTGACCCGATATTCATTAACCCTAAGAACCCAAGCACGAGCTCGACCTCCCGGCAAGCCGGGCAAAAACCACCACTGTCCCTCTTAACGATCCTGCTCACCAAGTATCTTTCTTCACACCCAATATCCCAAACGAATCTTCTCCAGGGCACCAAGAGTTGGATTATTATAAGGAAATGGAGAAGTCCTGGAGGGCTAAACATGACAAACGCAAGAAAGATATAGAGAAAAAAATGGAAGAATTGTTGGAAAAGTCCAACAAGTCCGCAAGAAAGGCTACGGGATTAAGATATGGTGATTTGTGCATGCACCCAAACTTGGACCTACCAGAAGGGTTCAAAGTTCTAAATTTAATATATTCAGTGGGACAGCGAATCCCAAAGCACACCTCCATTCCTACTGTGACCAACTGGTCGGGTTAAGAAGAATGAGCCTCTGATCATGTGACTATTCAGTCATATTCTGACTGCAAAGCCGCTGAGTGGTTCGCAACCCAGGACATGTGCCAATGGCTTATTTGGGAGGACATGGTAGAATTCTTCATGGAATGATTTCAATTCAATGTTGAAACTGTGCCTGACCGCTACTATCTCGAAAAGGTCAAACATAAATCGACAGAGAACTACAGAGAGTTTGTCGGTAGGTGGAGGGCTAAAGCAGCCCATGTAAAACAACTGATGTGTGAAGGAGAGCTAGTCTCCGTGTTCATTAGGTCCCAAAAGCCTAATTTCTATGAAAGAATGTTATCTATGGCTGGGAGGCCATTCGCCGAGTCAGTCAAAATGGGCGAGGCTATAGAAGACAGTCTAAAATCTATAAAGATCGTCAATATATTTAACAGAGCATCTGGACAAGCCACTGCGGGAATCTTCCTAAAAAAAAAGAGTATGTGGCAAGCATATCCTACATCCCAAACCCAAATCCAAAAGAACCACAATCTTCTCACCAAACTCCACCTCTCGTAAATTACTCCACTCCTCCCTATAGCCCAGCACCAGTCTATTACGCACAACCAAGCTTTACCACCATTATACCAGCCTACACAACCCCACCCGGTGTCCGTGTACCTGCTCCTGTTTACCAAGCACCACCGCAACAAACGTACCAACCATTGCCACAACAAAATTACCAGGCGACAGCCCATACTTATCGCTCATCGCAAAACAAGCCACCATAAGCTTATCCACCCCTAAACTACCAAAATCAGCCGCCACCTCCAGCATATAATGCTTCATGTCCTGCTTTCTAGAGAAAGCCAACAAAGGAATTCACGACGCTCCTAGAGCCAAGAGCTCGGCTTTTCGAGAGACTGTTGGCTGCGGATCTGATCCAGAAGGTCCCATCAAAAGCAGCGCAGCTGGGAAATAGGTTCTATAGGGCTGATCAGACTTGTGCCTACCATTCAGGAGGAAATAGACACAGCACAGAAGATTGCATAAATCTCAAACACAAAATCCAAGATCTGATCGACAAAAGAGAAATCATCCTAGAAACCGTAGCTCCCAATGTGAACACGAACCCATTATGGAAACAACAGGGTCCACATAATAGAAAAAGACAAAGACTAGGAATTTTGCAAGGCATTAGTCCCCAGAACGATTGAGTCTCTTGAAAGAACAGTAGCTTCCGCATGCTCTAGAAGCACCCTAACTTCAAAGTCTTGATCCCGACCCCGGGAATTCCAAAAACAATACCAAGGTTCAAAAT
>NC_081346.1:59636470-59642377 GCF_029784015.1 Lycium ferocissimum | reverse complement strand
AACTGGCTTGGGATGGCCGTGGATACCTCGGTTTTGACCACAACGTTGCACCGGCTTAAAGAAAAGGGGAGGATTGTAATCACGGCCGAAAAGGATACACAGAAATATCCTTACAACATCATATCGATAATTGAAGAAAATCCCAATAGGTCTGACCTCCACGTGGTGGAGTATATCGGGACAACCCACACTAAAGAGAAATATTCCATCAGCATATAAAATGATTACCTCCATTATGCTGAAAAGTGGTTTTGAAACAAGGAGAGGCCTGAGGAGAGATTTGGAAGGCATAATAGAGCCTGTACCCATTCCTAAAGAAAACTACCGCTTCTGGGGTATACTCCTAGAAAAGATGAGCTCACAAAGACCATCAGAAGTGACCCCAGAATGGGAAGTCAACCACGGCCAACTCCAGGGTTGTACCAATCATTTCCCTGCAGGATGCCGATGCGAAATGAAGAAGAAGTTAATGGGGGTCTCGAGTTGCTATTCCAAGAAGAGGGATGTTGGACAATCATTGAAGAACTCCAAGAGATGCCTACCATACGCAGCCTAAAGCTGGAGAGCACTTGGACAATTGAAAATCTACTCCCCTTTTGGCTCCTCGGTAGAGAGATGGGTTTCTTTTAAATTCTTTTGCTAAAATGGCAACGGCGGTTGAGGCCCAAATGATCGCCTCCTTTTCAAAAATTATCTCGTAATGTTAAAATATAGGAATGGTTCGATGTTGTTCCGGATCAGGACTACAGTTTGTAATCAATTACTTTTGAATCAATGAAATTCTTGATTTACGTAAAAACATTATTTTTACAAATAATAAAACTTTCCCTATAACCATGCATAATGAACAATAATAAAACCTAACTTTACTTTGCCTCGCCTTTACGGTAAAAAAGGGTAAAAACAATCGAGAATGTCATGACATGTCGTGAAACGAATGAAGAGAATAACGAATAAGAAAAGACGAGGAGTACGATGAAGAGTCGATGATTCCAGAGGGCTTGGTAGAGGAATTAGAAGAGTTAAAAGATAATAAACAAAACAAACATGGATGAATCCAAGGTGATCAACCTCGGTGATGAAGAAAATATCAAAGAAACACGAATCAGTGCCCACTTAGAAGCATCACGAAATGAAGAGCTCATAGCTCTAATGAAGGAATTCGTGGATGTCTTCGCCTAGTCATACGCTGATATGCCAGGGTTGAGCACTGAAATAGTGGCCACATATTACCCATAAAAGGAGGCTTCGTGCAGGCCAAGCAAAAGAGGCTTCCGGCCATCCTGTGCATTAGGCATTATAGGCTTCCTCTAGTGAGCCACCCAGGCATAGAGCTCCTAAGAGTTCGTTCCCTAGACCAGTGAATAGAGCTGCTTCATCCGTGTCACGTCCCAACTTGAGGGCCGCAACGAGCACCCGGTGCTAGCCCACCCGGGCACCCCTTAACATACTTATACATCACATTCTAGGTGAGCCACATAATTATATCATACTTTTCATTCATCATCATTCTAATCTCATCGGGCAACAACATATTTATATCATCAATAACATCTATGCCAATACAAATGTACATACGCCGACAAGGCGATCAAACAACATTCCAAAATATAGGCCGACAAGGCCAAACACATCTAACCGTATACACAATGTCTACGAGCCTCTAAGAAGGGTACATCATATCATAACATATGGGCAGGGCCCCGCCGTGCCCATGAATATATATACACAAAAGAATCTATACCAAAAGCTGCAGCTCCGAATGAAATGGAGCTCGCTTAAGCGAGTCTACGAGATAATACGGCTATGGATCAAATCTCCCACGGCCGCCCGGGTACGACACACGGCCCACAAACAAAAGACATCGGTACGAAGAAAGATATGCGAGTATGTAAGCTACGATCAATACCAATATGGAGGCATAATGGATAACATATGAAATACATAAGATGGGAGATAATGGCATCATCATCATAGCACTTACCTGCTTTCCATAGGGACGTTCCATTTCTATTTCGTACTCGCATACATATATTCGTATTCTTGCTCATTTACCTTTCGTATCTACTTTCATATTCGTATTCATGTCTCATTTCATACTCATGCTCATATCATATACATTGCATATTCATAGCCCTTACTTGGCACTTACATAGTCTTAACATATTCATACTCTAATTGATGTCATATACATAGCTTATTCGTACTCATATAGATGTCATATATCTAGCATAATTGTACTCTTATAGATGTCGTACATATAGCATAATCGTACTCTTATAGATGTCGTATACATAGCTCTTTATATTGCATACCCGACCACGAAGGTTCGGTGGTTCACGTACCTCGCCCTACCAAGGCTCGGGGGCACAGCCTACCTGGCGTCTCGAGGGTTGTTCGTACACAGGCCCTACCAAGGCTCAGCGTTGTTATTCGTACCCAGATCGCTGAGTGGCGCGCGCGCGTAGTTATATATAGATATACATATTCATACATTCTACCCGCCATATAAGCTCGGTGTTCACAATAGCCTCTCGCGGGCGCACATACATATATACATATACATATCTATCATATTCTACTGCCCATATAAGCTCGGGGTTCACGATAGCCTCTCGTAGGCACACATACATACTAGCTCATGTCTATCTTTAGCCTTTTTTTACTATCGTCATTCATTACCTTCTGTAGCAAGTATTACCATCGGATAAGGAACTTAGTACAATCATATATCATTTGAGTATCATTAGCTTATGCTTCTCGAGCTAGGATCATTAGAGAGTATCATGAACTCAGCAAGAGGATGAACATTTGTTGGCCAAAGAATCCATGCCTCGTGAGAAGGGTTAGCCTTACATACCTTTTCGTGCAACTATTCTATCGCTTGAGCGTTCTTCTTCAAGGCTCACGTTCTAACTTCATGGAAGTGCATACTCATATTAGATACTAGATAGCTTAGCATTCATGACTAATTCTAGAGAAAATCGGACGGCATCTCCTTTATTTATACGACTTCCCTCGTATTACATATCAACTCCCAAACATCAATAGTAACATTCACAATATCATCGCAATAGCTTTTAGTCATCTACATTACTTTTAATTCACAATTCTCTTCACTTTATTCATAATCATAGTCATAACTCGACAATACGTTCATTCACATACAATGTCATTTTCCACACTCTCAATAGCATTTATCACACGATTATATTCATAAAGTATCAAGAATCGTCACTCGTTCCAAACGTTTACTCAAAAGTGCTACTATTCACACATTCATGACTCATTTCTTATATTCTTTCGTAATCCAAGTGTTTCAACTTTCAAATACTTTAAACAACATGGAAACATCATAAAACTCACCTTAGATGGTGTAGTATTGAACCTTGATGGCATATACCTCGCTTGAGCCAAACCCTAGATTTTCCTTCACTTGGATTTCTCGCTTTTGATGAACTTTAATGGTTTCTTTTACTTTGATTCACTTGGTTTGATGATAATCACCTTTGATTTCCTTTGGATCCTTGTTCATGAAATATTTATGGAGCCCTAGAGAATTTAGAGAGAAGTAGAGAGATGTTGGGAATGAAATAATGAAGTTGGAAACTCATTTAAAGACTTGAAACATTTTAGCCCGTCGGGTGTTCCACGGAGATCGTTCCACGGTCCGTGGAACCCAAAGGTCTCGTGAAACTGGTCGTGGTTCACAACCAATCAGTTGGCTTCTCTGGCAGTCTCCATTGCACCTGTCCACGGTCCGTGGAACACCTCGGGCCGGCCGTGGAACTAGCCGTGAAACTCCTCACACACCAAGTTCGATCCCGTCGTCTCGTTTGATCTCCAATCCTTACGGGAACCTTCTTAAGCACTTGTTTATTACTTCATTAACAATCTAAGGGGTGTTATAACTCTTCTAACACATCATTAAGTTGTCATCAACTTGTTACTCATAAATCCTTTCCGAAACTTATCGCTATACGTGCCTTCTCTTGGCAACTTTCTCGCCTAACATCGAATGTCTTTCAAATCTTATTTACAATCATCAAATGCTATTTCTTGCTTCGGAAACATAGTATACTTCGTATTCCTCATTAGCCTACCACTGCATCAATGGAAAAAATTTTCGAGGCGTAACAATCCGATCTTTCTCACTTCTCTATGTATCAAGATTCGTCTCCTATTACCCGTTATTCTCAGGAGAGATCGGGCATGTTTCTGTGAGATGTCCCCTACCGAGGGGATTATCAACCACCGAGGACTCCTATATCCGGTGGTCGGCGCGGGGGACTTCTGGAGGGGTACTCACCTACAGCCGCGCATTTCCCATGGCCCTGCTGTCCTGTACCAGCCCGAGGCGGTTCTCGCAGTACTCAGTGGGGATCTCAGACCGCATGCGGAGCCCATTGTTACTTATTTTCTAGGTGCCCGCAGAGGCCTCGCATATCGTGATTCTTGTGTACCATTTCGTCCGTCATAGAGCAAGACCGTGTTATTTGGATCCTGCATCCACCTATTCGTATGTATCTACATTTCATGACATTGGTCAGATTTGCCTCGCGATAGCATAGACATACCGTTCACATGTGGTTCACTCTTTTGAGACTTCGCGATTATTGATCAAGTCTACCTAGATTGTTTGGTTATTTTTATGGGTATGACACCGGTGGTGATTTGATGATTCTCGATACGGTGGACCTTTGATACAATATCGGGTATGTCCCGGCTTTCTCCTTTATCACGTGATCTTGGACTATCACGCCAAGCGTAAACCTTAGCCATGTTCCGCATTCCTAGGCTTCCGAGTGAGGGGTATACCCTAGTCCCGCTCCAAAGAAGATCATTTTATTCCTTCGAGCGAAGAAGTTAGTAAGTAAAGCGTGTTTGGCTTACTTAGCTCATGTCCATAATACGACGGTTGCATCTCCACCCCTTGAATCTATCCCTATTGCGAGCGAGTTCGCGAAGGTATTCCCGTCGGATCTGTCGGGTATGCCACCCGATCGCGATATTAATTTCTGTATTAACTTCGATCCGGGCACTCGTCCTATTTTGTATTCCGCTCATATCGTACGTGTACCGTTGAGTTGAGAGAGCTTAAGGAGCAGCTAAAGGGACTTATTGAGCAAGGGGTTCATTAGATCGAGTGTCTCCCATTGGGGTGCTCCTGTGTTATTTGTCAAGAAAAAAGATGAGACTATGAGGATGTGTATTGATTATCGCTACCTAATACAATCACTATTCGGAATGTGTTGCTCTACGGCTCGTATTGATGATCCGTTTGACCGCTGTGGTGCTCGGTGTTTTCGAAGATGGATTTGCGTTTCGGCTATCACCAATTGAAGATCAAGGCGGAGGATATTCCGAAGAGAGCATTTCGAACGAGATATGGCCACTATGAGTTTCTTGTGATATCTTTTGGGTGTACCAATGCCCCGACAGAGATTTATGACCTTAATGAATGGCATATTTAGGCCATTCCTTGATTTCTTTATGATTGTGTTCATGTTATACCTCGCATTTTGTACATTTGAATATTTCGAGTTAATGGCGGGAAGTTAAGGACAAGATTATTTTTAAGAGTTATTTTAATGCACGAGTGGTTATAAAGATTATTTATGAATGTTGGTAGTATGGAAATAATGCGGAAGGCTAGGGGCAAAATGGTAATATCGAGGAAAGTCGAGGGGCAAAACGGAAATTTCACAATGATCAAGAAAAGGCCAAGGGATGACCAAGTCAAACCATTAAGTCATCATTTATTTTCAAGAAAAAGAGAAGAAAACTCTAGAAAAAATTTGGAAGAAAACGAGGAAAGTGCATGGTCATGTGCTACATATATATATATATATATATATATATATATATATATATATATATATATATATATAATTTATATAAATAATA
>NC_081346.1:59556344-59636370 GCF_029784015.1 Lycium ferocissimum | reverse complement strand
TTTGGGGAAGCGGTTTTTGGGCCGAATGATGATGTCGATTCTACTTATGAAAAAAAAAAATCTATGTATTCCTTTCTAACGATTTATAAGTTCATATGTATAATAAAGTCGGCGGGTTCGCTCGGCTCTGAATGTGGGGTCGGGTGCCCATCACACCCTAGTAAGATCGGGGTGTGACAGTTCATTGATGATATATTGGTGTATTCCAAGAGTAGAGAGGAGCATGAGAGCCATCTTCATTCTGCTCTTAGGTTGTTGAAGAAACATAGCCTCTTTGCTAAATTTACTAAGTGTGAGTTCTGGTTGGAGTCTCACGGCATTCTTGGGCCATGTTGTGTCTAAGGATGGGATTATGGTGACTCACGGAATATTGAGAATTTTGTGAGGGGGTTTGGGCGGGCCATACTGCTTGCGAAATTCATAGTTTTGTGGGTTTGGCCAGCTATTAACGTCGCTTTGCGAAGGTTTTTGCTGCTATTGCTTCATCTTTGAACAGGTTAACTCAGAAGGATGTTCCCTTTCAGTTGTCAGATGATTGTGAGAAGAGCTTTCAAAAGCTCAAGCTTCTTTTGACTACAGCCCCGATCTTAGCATTACCCGTGGAGGGTAAGGATTTCGCTGTCTATTGTGATTCCTCTCGTATGGGCTTCGGTGCTATGTTGATACAGGAGGCTAGAGTGATAGCATATGCTTCCTGTCAGTTAAAGGTTCATGAGAAAAATTACCCTACCTATGATTTGGGGTTGTTGGCCGTGGTCTTCGCTTTGAAGATTTGGAGGCATTATTTATACAGCGTTCATTGTGAGGTTTCCACCGATCAACGTAGTCTTCAGCATGTGTTTACCCAGAGAGATCTTAATTCCAGGCAGCGCTGATGGATGGAGCTCCTGAAGGACTATGACATCTCTATTCTGTATCATCTCGGGAAAGCCAATGGAGTGGTTGATGCCTTGAGTCGCAAGGCAGTGAGTATGGGGATTTTAGCTCGATTGATTGCTTTCGAGCGTTTGTTGGCCATGGAGGTTCAGACTCTGGCCAACAGTTTCATTCGCCTTGATATTTTAGCCCCGGGATAGATTTTGGCTTGGATAGAGGCGAGGTCGCCTTTATTGGACCGGATCAGGACTCATCAATTTGAGGATGCTCAATTGAGCAAGATTCGAGATAGAGTTTTGAGAGGTGAGGCCAAGGAGGCCGTGATTGATTCTAAGGGCATTCTGAGGATTAAAGGATGCATGTGCGTCCCTCGTGTTAGTGATTTGATTCAGTTGATCTTGTCTGAGGCTCATAGCTCTCACTATTCCATTCATCCGGGGGCGACTAAGATGTACGTGACTTAAGACAGCACTATTGGTGGCGTCGGATGAAGAGAGATATAGTTGATTTCGTGGCTAAGTGTGGTAATTGTCAGCAGGTAAAATATGAGCACCAGTGACCCGGTGGGGTACTTCAGAGGATGCCCATTCTCGAGTGAAAGTGGGAGAGGATTACTATAGATTTTATCACGGGTCTTCTGAAGACCCTTGGCAAGTATGACTCCATTTGGGTGATAGTTGATCGGTTGACTAAGTCCGCTCACTTTGTTCCAGTTAAGATTTCATATACCGCGGAGAAGTTAGCCAAGATGTACATTCGGGATATTGTGAGGTTGCATGGGGTTTCTATTTCTGTTGTATCTGATCGGGGTACTATTTTAACTTCCCATTTGTGGAGGGCTTTTCATGAGGAGTTTGGTACCCGATTGGATCTTAGTACAGCTTTTCATCCCCCGGACGTGGCCGGTCCGAGCGGACCATTGGTGCTCGAGGGGTATTTGAGCGTGTGTTATCAATTTTGTTGGTCATTAGGATCATCACTTGCCATTGGCAAAGTTTGCGTACAACAACAGTTATCATTTGAATATTGGCATTACGCATTTTGAGGCCTTGTATGGTAGGAGGTGTAGATCTCCGGTTGGTTGGTTTGATGGATTTGAGGCTCGACCTTAGAGCACGGATCTATTGAGAGAGTCCCTTGATGGAGTAAGAGTTATTCAGGCCAAGCTTTTGGCAGCTAAAAGTCGGCAAAAGATGTATGCAGACCGGAAGGTCCGGGATTTAGAGTTTGCTATTGGTGATCAGGTTCTATTGAAGGTTTCACCCATGAAGGGTGTTATGAGGTTTGGTAAGACGAGCAAGTTGAGCCCCAGGTATATCGGTCCATTTGAGGTTTTTAACCGTATGGGCGATGCAGCTTATGAGTTAGCATTACCGCCAGGCTTAGCGGGAGTTCATCCGATTTTTCATGTTTCAATGTTGAAGAAGTACCATGCCGACGGTACCTACATTATTCGTTGGGATTCTATATTTCTTGATAAGAATTTGACTTATGGGAAGGAGCCTATCATGATCTTGGATAGGCAGGTTCGAAAGTTGAGGTCAAAAGAGACTGCTTCTGTGAAGTTGCAATGGAAGCCCATCACAGGAGGCTACATGGGAGACTGAGTCCAACATGCACAGCTGATATCCTCAGTTGTTTATTGATTTAGGTATTTCCCGCTTCTTGTCTTTTCTTCGCTCGAGGACGAGCGACGGTTCAATTGGTATCTGATGTAACGACCTGTTTGGTCGTTATAGTCTTTTCGACATTTTTTCCCTTTCTCGAGTATTGATTAGCTCACTTTTGACCCGAGGGAACCGTTGATGCGCTTCCCAAGGAATCTAGAGCGGATTCGGGCAACGTTTTGTGAAACATGGGCTTAAAGTGAAAAAATAGTTGATCCGAAGTTGACTTTTGGGAAAATGGACTTTTTTTAAAAATTCGTCGATTCTGAGAGGTCCGACTGGTCGTTTATGACTTGTGTGTATATTTGGTTCGGTTCCCAATGCACTCAGATGTATTTTGGGACTTGGGTTGGGAAATAGAAATGCAGTATCGAGTGTTGACTCGGTCAACGAGACCTCCGTTGGGAATTTTGATGCCACGAGCTCGTTCGTAGCGTATTTTTATGTGGGTTTGTGTATGTGGTTTGTGAGTAGATGGCCTCGGGAATGGTTTGGGATTTCGATTGAGACTTAAAAAATTTTAGGGATTCTGGTACCTGGTGCCCACAATGGCGGCACCGCTGTTATGGCTCTTACCTGCTGGGGCGGCCTCGAGTATCTTGGCCCAGACCGCTGGGGCGGCCATGAGTATCTTGGCCTAGACCGCTGGGGTGGCCTGGGGCGTTGTTCGTGGCGATAACGGACCTGTTATTTCATTAAGTGTGTTTTAAATAATCCCTTAGCCTATCATTTATTGCCATTTCGAAATTAGAGCTTTTGGGGACTGTTCTTGGAGATATTTTGGGAATACTCTTAGAGGTAAATCTTGCTATCCCTCTTCTATTACATTAATCCTAATCATCATGTATTCCCCCTTTCCCTTAATAATCCCTTAGTAATGGAAGACGGAAGTGGGTTTTGATGAACATCTTCTCTGGACTTATTAATGATGAAATTGATGGGGTTTATGCTAGTTTTTGATGAATCTAAGCTTGTTAATCATATATCATCCATTTCTAGTGTTAAATTTCAGAATCAAAGAGTTAGAGATTATACCCAAATTGGGGGTTTTGCTTTAAATTCGAAACTGGGTAAATCTGAGTTAATTTAGCAATTAGTGGTTGGATTATGATCATCTAGTGCTTAATTTGATATTTTGCTTCCGAATTTCCCGTTTTGCCCTTGTGAGCCCCGTTTTCCTAATTTTTAGGGTTAGATTGGCCTAAATTGAATGGTAGCAATATTAGTATCATTCTTCATGATTTCTAATCTAGATTTTGATTATGCTTAGACTACTTTGGTTCTGACGTTTAGCGAAAAGGCAAGGCAAAGGACTGAGTTGTTAGTATTGCGGTTCGGCCATCCAGGTAAGTTATGGCTTACCCTTGGTGAGACTACGTATAGCGAAGTATATATTTAGAGTATATTGTCGGAGACCGCATGGGAACCTTCGGGTATGAAGTTGGATTGGATATTGCCTTAGGTTGGGCCCTGTTGTGTGTTTGGGGCTAGCTATCCCGTTATGTTGTGATTTTATTTTCTATTATGTTGGCTTGATGCCATGAGTTGTTGATAGATATCGGATTCTGTTTTATCATCTTGATTACGATGTTGTTGGCGTGCCCTCTGTTGATACTTGTGATTCGGTTATATTGTTGGCGTATCCACTGTTGGTATTTGTGATTCGGATATATTGTTGGCGTACCCATTGTTGGTATTGTGACATTGGGCATGATTATTGATGTTGATACATGCATTGCACGCACTCTCATTTTCATGATACACTGTTGAGATACTAATGATACTTGATGAAACACTTTGATGAACTGGGCTCAATTTCTTGGAGTGGCGTGAGATGGCCAATATCTGATGTTAGTTCCGGAATCGTTGATTGAGTGAGTGCATGGACTCCGCGGGTCCCCTTGAGTGGTGCCGGTGAAAACCCTCATGGGCAAAGATCCAGCATCCCGTCTGTCTGTTAGGCAAAGATCCGGGACGGGTGGCACTTAGACTTCGCCAGTCATACTAGGTTGTGTTATCGAGATGTCAATATTTTCGTCTGGAGTACATGTGTACACAACATTTGTATGGCATTGCATTGCATTCATACACTATTGTATTGCATTGCATTATGGCTTGATTTTGAGATGTTTTTTTGTTGTACATCTAATATCGGATTCGGACTTGATGTATCCAGACTTGGCACATTTGGGATTAGAGGTTTTACTTAGGTGATGACGTATACTTGGATTCGATTCCATTGACTTAAAATTGTTGGTTTATCTGCTTATCTGCTTTATTATTTGGATTGTGTTAGCTATGCATAGTCAGCCGATGATGCCTACTAGTATTGTTGTTTTATACTGACCTGCACTTGCTGCATTCCTTTATGAATGCAGAGTATCAGGTTGGATCCGCTTCCGTTACACGTGGCTGATAGTCGCTTCAGATGAGTCTGCCTGTTTGATGCTATTGATTTTCTAGAAGAAAAAAGGAACCAGTCAACTGAAGGATAAGTGATTAAGGTTGTCCTAAAAAATGAATATTAGAACACTGACCACATGACCTTTTATTGAACTCTTGAGCAATCCTTTACTTTTAAGGCTTTTCCAGTTCAAAGAAAAATCATAGTTTTCCTCTTCATAATATACATGCTATAGTGTAAGACCTGCATCCTTGTCTAAATATCTCTCTTGTCTAGATTAAGCTTGCATCTTCCCGGTGTTATACCTATTCATGTGAATTGATAACACTTTATACTCATCTGTTTTGGTCATTTAGTTCATGAACTTGTATTTTTCTATATTTTTTCCTGGTTCTGTGCTGGATTCATTAGATGAATATGCTTCTTTCCTGGTCAGCATTCCCAAGATTTGTGGGCAGTACAAGTGCTTGGTTCGGAATGCTTTATACTTGTCTTTGTCCATTGTTAGTCATTAAAGCTTGATGCTGAATATTTTAGGATCATCCTGCAGTTTGTATCTAAATAAACTTATGTTCATATGGACTTTAACCTAAACTTAGAAGGAATATACCATTGGTATACACTGATATATATATGTATATATATCACATGTGTATATCATGGGCATATCAGAGGTATATTTGAGTGAGATAGTCATATGCCTTGAGTACAAAGAGGGTAGAAACTTCTAAAGCTTCAATATTAGTCCAAACCTAGACTTAGTGCGAACTTGGGCCTGGTCCATTTCAGTCCAACACAGGAGTGGGCTTAATTTGCTTAGTCTAAAAATAGGAGAATCAAATAGGGCTCGAGCAGGCCTCCTTTCAATTTCAACCTAGGGCTTTCAGACCCAATAATTATAAGTTGTGCCCATATATGTGTGTTTTCCTATTTATGTGTTTGTACATCATGTGTATCTAATAGTGATAAGTTCAGTAAATACAAACTAATCGGGTTCCTCTTTCTTTACCCCCTCCTCACTACATGGCCACTTGGGCCGAGGTCCAGCCTTGACCTATTGGGCCAAAGGCCCAATAGGAGAATTCTTTACAAAATCCTTCGAGTCCGTGAAGATGGAAGCAAATATCATACGCGTAGAAGGCCCAGCCATCGGTGAAAATGACTAACTAGGGGCTTGGTACTCCCCTAGCCTGTCTTCCTCTTTATTTAACTTAGTATTTACGCTTCTCTTGTATTGGCAAATTTATTGTAATTGTACTTGTAAAACTTGTAAAGAAAACTCGTATATTATTGGAATCTTTATGTTTATGAACTAGTCATCTTAGGACAACGGTGCTTACGCCGTTTAGCAGACCTTAAGTCCCCAAACGAATTTTAAAATCTAGACCAAGAACAACAATTTTGAAGTGTAAACGAGCAAATGAAAAATGATGTTGATACAAGTTAGACAGAAAATTAAAGAATTTCCAAACTATAAAGTATCAGTGTTGTTTGTTTTTGTAACAAAACAGATCAATGTTTTCAAACAAAGAGTACATATTTGCAAAAAATATGAATTGAGTTTTGGGCTAATGTTGAAATAAGCAAATTATGCGATCTGGGCCAAGCTCAATGAAAAATAAAAGGAATTTTTTGGGTTGAACCCACCTCGGAATGGAAAGTGATGATTTTTTTTTTAGACTGGACTTTAAAATAGGTTTTCAAAAAATAAAAAAAAATTAAAAAAAAAAAAATATATATATATATATATAAACTTCAATCATAGCACTAGGCGATTTTACAAAACTTGAGAGCTTCTCTCTCCTGCGATTTTAACCCTATCTCCGGCGACAGGATTTTTCCGGCTGCCTATGGCCTCGCCAGCCAATGGGCTTCCTCCCACTGAGGTCACCCAACCACTCCAGCCCAACCCACCACTTGATTACTCGAAATTATTGCAACCAGTGACTATTAATGCAAATATGCAAGCAGCTTCTAGTTCGAACAGTGGTAAGTTGACCACTGTTCTTCCAATTCCGTTCAAGCCTATCATTTATGTACATGGGGAGCCAGCAATCCAATATAGTATGGAGCAATAGATCATATGATTATTCAGGAAGAACTACAATATGCAGTTATTGGTAAGTTTACGTATGGCTTGCCCGACATGCAGTTTTTACGTACATCACTTGCTAGGCAATGTGAACTAAAAGCATATGCTACTATTGGTTTTCTATGCAATAGACATATTTTGATTAGGTGTAAGTTATTTGAAGATTATATAAATCTCATGTCCAAGCCTGCGTTTTGGATTAAGGAGTCGCAATGTTCCTATCCAATGAGAACTCTCAAATGGGACCTATGGTTTGATCCGGAGAAGGAAACGAGCATGGCAATTGCTTGGATTTCATTCCCAACTCTAGCACCGAATTATTTTGGTCAATCCCAACTGTTTTCAATGGCTTTGGCAGTGGGAAAGCCATTAACATTGGATTTAGCTACCAAAAATAAAACACGTCCTAGTTGTGCGCGTGTCAAAATGGAGGTTGACTTATTGAATGAACATCCTAAGCTAGTGGCTATTCAATCTATAAATAGCGATACTGGAGAAATTAAAACCAAGTGGGTAAGGATACAATACGATTTCATACCTAAGCATTGTAATGAGTGTTGTTTGCAAGGCCATGATGAGGCTACATGTTGGAAAATTCACCCAGAATTGTTAATTGATAAAGAAGGTAATGAGGAAGCTGATGGGGATGCAAGAACTGTTGATAAAGTTAAGCAAGCTCTACCTGCAAATAATGATAAGGAGGCTGTCATGGGAAATGCACAAAGGACTAATCAATGGAGAAATTTTAACAAAGGTAAGAGAGGTGTTATCAAAGTGTTACAAAGTGGGAAAGTTTTTGGTGATATACAAGATTTATACAAGGGACAAAAGGGCAAGGAACAGATACAGGTTAATGGAAATAATAAGGGTAAGAATCAGGAGAATGATAATGGAAACAAACACCAGCTACTGCCAGTGCCAACAGTTAAAGAAAATGGTGGAAAGAACGCAGAAAAACAGCTTGTTACAATTAATTCAAATACTGTACAAGCTGCCCAATAAATTTAATGTTGTAAATGCTGTTGAAGATGAGCAAGAGGAGGTTGTTGAGGTAGTTAATGTGGAGGCCGATAAGCAGATGGTTGCAACACTAGATGCACAAGTAGATGAATTTACTGTAGCTACTACAAATACAACCACTGGTGGTGAGGCATCAGGGAAACACCAAGTACCTTTGCTAGTTGGGGGAAATAGGTCTGTTGATGATGGTAAGAAGCAGCTAAATGTGAATGACCAAGTTTTCACTCCTAACAAGAAGAGGAACTCACCAGTTAAAACAAAGGAATGGGTACAAAGTGCCTTTCAAAAACTAGTCGAGGCAGTAGTTACTACTAATATCATTTGTGAAGATATTCCTTACACTACCTATAATGCTAGTAGTGAGAGGAAGATGTGGAGTGAACAAGTGGAAGAACATGTTAAAGAAGGTGAGATAGCAGGAGATAAAGGCGAACAGTCTCCTGTTTCAATAACATCCTCACAAGAAGTTCAGGCCATGTTTGTTAAAGTTATTGATGAGAATGAAGTAGTCAACAAAGAAAATGCAACTGTTATTACAGTTCAAGATCAGTCACAACTTCAAGATCAGCATGTTGGTGTGGAATCTGGTTCTGAGACAATTGCTGGTGCTAAAAAGGTAAAAGCCAGTCCTGCAGGGAGTAAGAATTCTTCATGGAAATTTAATTCCAAGCAGCAGCAAATTACAACAAAAATAGCATCTGCAGGAGAGCAGCTAGTTCAGCAAAAAGAAAAAATGGAAATTGTACCTGTAGCTAATTATGTAAGTGAAAGTGTCACTAGCCAGGAGGTCAATTCTGGGGTATCAAAGAGTATTGATGTGCACAACTCTCACAAGAAGAGAAACAAGGCCAATCCTGGGGTGAATCATCTGGTGCAACAAAATAATAAGGCTATTGTTGTGCAAAAAAGTTCAGCTGTAGATTTGCAAGTGGCAATTCCAGGTGGGAAAAAGGCTAAGAATGATATGGATGAAGAATCAACTGCTTAAAATTTCTTAAATGCTGCACGGGAAGGTGATCTTTCCCTAAGCAGATGACAAAAGGGGCAGGGAAAACAAAGAAAACTGCAAAAGAAACTGTATCTCAAGTTCCTGGGGTGCACACAAGGATAACTACATCTAAATCCAAAATACAGTGATGATGAATGCACTTATTTGGAATATTAGATCAGTAAATACTAAAAAGCCTTTTAAAAGGCTTTTGACAATGCATGGTAGATATAAGTTCTTTCTTATAGGTTTGATGGAACCCTTCAACAAGCCTATAAGCTGGAATCTTATAGAAAGAGGTTGGGATTAGGGACTGCTTTGTGCAATGTTTCTGGTAAGATTTGGACATTTGTGGATGAGGAATATGAAGTCATTGTTTTGATTGACAATGTTCAACAGTCAACTGCAAGTTATTCAATTGGGATCTTGCCATGGAGATGGTTGTCACATTAGTTTATGCTAGGTGTAATAGGATAGACAGAATTGAATTGTGGGATTCTCTGTATAATTTGGCTATAGACATGACCAGCCCTTGGCTTGTAGGTGGTGATTTTAATATCATCACTGATGGGGATGAGAAATATGGTGGCTTACCAGTATCTCTGAATGAAGTTGAACATTTCAGGCATTATATTCAAACATGTAATCATACTAATTTGGGGTACAAGGGAAGTGTTTTTACATGATGGAATGGGAGAGGGGTGGATGATTGTGTATTCCAGAGGCTTGATAGGTGCTTGGGTAATTTTGAGCTTCAGCAGTTGTTTCCAGGCCTGGATCAATCATTTGATCAAGCTTGGCTCAGATCATTCTCCGTTATTGTTAGAATGCAAGCAACAAGTCCAGCAGTTCAAGAAATCCATTAAATTTCTTAACTTTTGGACTAAACATGATACGTTTCTGGAAGTTGTGAAGGCAAATTGGGAAACAGATGTGCAGGCTAACTCATTCATGACTTTCAATGTGAAGCTAAAGAAAATCAAACAGGTTCTTTCTCAATGGAGCAAGTCCACTTATGCCGATATTTTTCAACAGATCACTAACCTGGAGGAAGTTATCTGTCACGACCCAATCGGAGGGCCATGACGGGAATCCGGAGCTAAACCACTCGAGCACCTCTCATCATAATTTCATAACCATAACTAGGTGAGCCACATGGCTAACTCGTAATTCCTGTGCATCAATAATACAGATCTAATCGGGAAAGAACACTTTTATATCAACATCATCAACTATGCCTATATACATATACACATAGCCGACGAGGCTAACAAAATGATATACAAAATACGAGCCGACAAGGCTAAGAAACATTTATCTATACACAACTGTCTACGAGCCTCTAGAAAGAGTAGGTAACATCATAACGACGGGACAGGGCCCCGCCTTACCCATAGGTATATACACAAAAGAATAGTACCAACAACTACAGCTCCGAATCAAATGGAGCTCCTCTAAGCAGTCTCTAGATAAGCAGCCTAAGGATCACGTCTATCTCCCTGTTCACCTGCGGGCATGACGCAACATCCACAAACAAAAAGACGTCAGTACGAACAATGTACTGAGTATGTAAGGCATATGCAGTAACATAATAATAGCATGAAAGATAACATGATATAGAAGAGCTATGAGATAGGAGAACTCTATATATATATATATAGACGTTCATCATATTTACTTACCCTCTTTCTAATGGAAACCTTCCATACATACGCATACATATATATATATATATATATATATATATATATATAGACGTTCATCATATTTACTTACCCTCTTTCTAATGGAAGCATTCCATACATACGCAAACATATATATTAATACCATACCCGACCATAGAGGTTCGGTGTCACACATACCCGGCCATAACAAGGCTTGGTGTTGTCCGTACCCAACGGCAGTGATGCGTGCGTAATGAACATTATACCCGGCCATACAAGCTCGGTGTTACATAATGGCCATACATATATATACATATATACACACATAGGAGTACATAAGTAGCGTCAACATCATCATCCTCAATATATCATTTTTTAGAGGGAAAACTATCATAGAATGAGATCAACGATATCATGAGAGTATCAAGACATGTGAGCTTTAACACTTCTAGAAATAGAGGTGTCATGGAGGACATTACATTATGGATTTTATATATGTGTATACAACAATGGAATCATGCCTTAGAAAAGAAGGGTTAGCCTTACATACCTTTACGTCTTCTTAACTACTTAACGCTCACCTCCAAAGCTTGAGAAATCTACATTTAAAAGGATTAACACCAAGGTTAAGTCTTAACGACACTCTTAAGTTCAAACTAGAACAATTCATGAGCTAACGAAAATTGAAGCATTTCCTATTTCATCTACTTCTACCAATTTCCAAAACGGCACTCCCAACAACAACGTATGTAATACCAAAATCAAGAGGCTTCATTCAAGTTAAACATAAATCCATCCTCAAAACTCCCTTTTCAAGATCATTTATAACAATAGCTACGACACGACAACACCATATTTACTTACATACAATACTTCCCCAACATCATTAGTACCCTTACAATAAGATTATATTAACGCATGCTAAGAATCATAATTCAAATTAACTCATAGCTACTGATATCCTCGAGTTCACTCACAGGAACTGCGTATTTTCACTTTTCTTGTCAACCACGTGATATAACAATAAAATAACCTTAACCATATGTAAAAGATGTAAAATATTACCTTAATCACTCAATAACAAGTCTTGGATCAACTTACTCCACTAAAGTGAAGTCTCCCAACACCATAGGAAAACTTAAGGTTCCACAAACCACTAGCAAGCTTAACATACTTGAATCTCTTGATATTGGCCTCTTGATCCTTGACTTCACTTTAGATTTGTGTTGATATGCTTGGAGAAAGGTTCTAGGGCTTTTAAGAGTTTAGGGGAAGTGGAAAATGAAAAAAAGAACAAGTGTCATTCATATATAGCAAAAAGAAATCTGGCCCGACCCGAAATCTACGGCCAATTATACGAGCCTTATAAATTATACGGTCTATATAATTGGATCGTATAATTCCACCAGAGACTCACCCTCTTCTGGAAGTGTTCTACGGACAAGTATACGAGCCGCATAAATGACCGTACAATCCATATTTTTCCGAAACTTATTCTCGTCGATTTGTTCAACCCCCAATACTTATGGAACCTTATTGGCACTTGCATAACACTTCATTAACAATCTAATGGGCCCTATAGCTGCCCCTCAAGACATTACTAAAAAAATTATAGTTCACTTGTTGCGAAACCTTTCCAAACATGACTTACATTTCACTTCCTTCGACGAACTTAGTTTCACTGATTCATATGAATTCAAAATCTTATGGTACGCACTTAAAGTTATCAAATACTCCCCTTAATCTCATAAGGACTTAATGTTCAACTTAAGCTTGCGTTGGTCTACTCGCAATGCAACAATCCAAAATCTTCGAGATATAACATTATCAAAGCTCATGAATCACTTTTTGATTCAAATCCCTCTTATGCCAAAAGGGAGAAACTCATGAAAGTGCAGGCTGATCTTACTAGAGTATTGTATTTGGAAGAGAAATTTTGGAAGCAAAAAGCTGGAATGTCTTGGTTTCAAGATGGTGACAAGAATTCCAAATTCTTCCATGCTCATGTGAATGGCAGAAGAAAAATGCTGCAACTGAAAAGAATATAGAATTCTCATGGACAATGGCTTGATAATGAGGAGGAGATTGCAGAGGAGGCTGGTAGGTTTTTTCAGGCACAATTTCATGAAACTGTGGTTCCTACACAGTTTGACATCTTGAAACATGTTCCTTCCATGATTAGTTATGATCAAAATCCAGAACTTGTTGTAGATCCTACTAAAGAAGAAGTGAAACAAACTGTTTTTGGTTTAAATAGTGCAAGTGTTGGTGGTCCTGATGGTTTTACAGGCCTGTTTTTCCAAACATGCTAGGATATTATTGGAGATGATATTTTTAACATGGTTTGGGACTTCTTTAGAGGTTTTGAATTGCCAAGGTACATTACTCATACTAATCTTGTGTTGTTGCCAAAGAAGAAGGATGTTTAGACTTTTAGTGACATGAGGCCTATTAGTCTGAGTAACTTTGTGAACAAGGTTTTTTCTAGAGTACTGCATGAGAGGATGGTGCATTTGTTGCCTGATTTGATTTCATAAAATCAAGCAAGATTTGTAAGGGGTAGAAGCACTGTGGAGAACATTTTATTGACTCAAGAAATAATCACTGATATCAGACTCAGAACAAACAAAGGTAAAACGAATTGCAATGCTATTGTTCCCACTGTTGTGATCAAGCTAGCTATGACAAAGGCCTATGATAGGCTGTCATGGATTTTTCTTACAAATGTTCTAAGGAAAATGGGATTCTGTGAGCAGTTTATCAGGCTGATTTATGAAATTGTTGGTAATAACTGGTACTCTGTACTTATTAATGGTCAGCCACATGGATTCTTTCACTCTACTAGGGGTGTCAAGCAAGGAGACCCTTTGTCACCTACACTGTTTATTCTTGCTGCAGAAGTGTTGTCTAGGGGCTTGAATGCACTGCATAACAATTTGTGGTTCTTGGATTTGGCTTGCCAAAATGGAGTCCAAAAATTAATCACTTAGCCCATGTAGATGATACCATCATATTTTCTTCAGCTTGTGAGATATCCTTGGGTTTAATCATGAATGTCTTGACTAAATATGAACAAGCTTCTGGTCAATTGATAAACAAGGCTGAAAGTTCAGTTTATTTGCATGATAGGGTGGATGAGGAGGAGTTTCAGAAGGTAGAAAGAGTTACAGGCATTAAAAGGAAATAATTTCTTTTGATATATGTTGGTTGTCCTATTTACTATGCAAGAAGTAAGATGTCATTTTGCTAAGAGCTCATTACTAAGGTGAGAAACAGGCTCCAGGGATGGAAAGGGAAGCTATTGTCATTTAGGGAAAGGGCTATTTTGTTGAAACATGTGTTACAGGCTATGCCAATGCACTTGATTTCTGCTGTTGATCCACCTTGCTTTGTAATAGAGAAATTGCATAAAATATTTGCTCAGTTTTATTGGAGCAACACAATTGGTGAAAGAAATAGACATTGGGCAGGATGGGATACTGTTTGCTTGCCTTATGATGAAGGTGGTTTGGGTTTTAGATCGCTTACTGACATGTCCATGGCATTGTTTGCTAAGTTATGGTGGAATTTTAGAACCAAACCAACTTTGTGGAGTTCTTTCATGAGCAACAAGTATTTGAAGAAAAACAATACTATTTTGGTGCCATGGAAAAAAGGTTCACATATATGGAGGAAAATGCTTCAAGCAAGAGATTTGATTGATCATCAGATATGGTGGTAACTTAGAATAGGGTCTTCTACATTTCGGTTTGATAAACTTCGGATGGTTTAGGCCCTCTCTATTTCCTTACACCTGCTGATTTTTACTGCAATGAGAAAATTAATAATGTATCTGATGTAGTGACAGAAGGTAGGTGGCATGAGCCAACTATCAGAAATAACTTACCTGAAGATATTGCTGATTATATATTGAATGATATTTAACCACCTGCCAGAGGAGATGAATTAGATAAGCCTTGGTGGAGGCTTGAAACTAAGGGTGATTTCTTGTCAAGTCTGCATGGGAGTATATCAGAAGCAAAAGAGAAAAAAGGGATGTTTATAATAAGATATGTGTGAAGGGGTTGCCATTTAAAATATCATTCTTAATGTGGAGGGTGTGGCATTTCAAAGTGCCATTGGATGATGAGATCAGGAGTTAGGGATATCATATGCCATCTATGTGTTCTTGTTATACATCACCTAAGAAGGAAATTGTACCTCACATTTTTTTAAGATGTGAAACTACTCAGAACACATGGTCCTATTTCTACGCTGCCATATAGAAGGGATGCATTTGCATCAAGCGATTGTGAAGTGGTGGACTGCTGATGTATTGCCTAGAATGAAACCTATTTTCCATGCTATTCCTTCTATTATAGTTTGGCAATTATGGAAGAAGAGGAATGGGGATAAGCATAGGAACAAGGTTTCCATCAGTAGGGTTATATATCAAGCCTCTACCAATATTCAGCATTTGGTAAAGTTGAGGAAACCAGGTATGGCATCCAATCAGTGCCTATTAGGTGGTCTGAAATTCTGAGAATATTAGAGAATTATACTCCAAAGTTGCAGATTACTAAGGTTTGGTGGAACTTACCTCCAGGTGAATGCTTGAAGTGTAACACCGATGGTGCTACTAGGGGGAATCCTAGGAGAAGTTCATTTGCTTTTTGTGTGAGAGATTCTAAAGGAGATTTGGTACATGCAAGGGCAAAGGAAATGGAGGATAGTAAAAATACTGAGTCTGAAGCATTAGCACTACTTGAAGCTGCTAAATACTGTTTATCTAAACATGTGTATTCATTCATTCTTGAGACTGACTCGTTATTAATGAAGAATATACTAGAGAGGGAATGGAAACCACCATGGAATATAGCATTTGTTGTAGAAGAATTATTGGAGATTATAGACAACGCTAATGTTCAAGTTTTGTACATTATGAGAGAAGGTAATCAGTTAGCTGATTATCTAGCTAATGTTGCTTTGGATCATGGTGAGGTGATGGTGAATTCTTTTACAGAATTGGACTCAAAAGGAAGGAAAATTCTCAATAGTGACAAACTTCAGTGTCCCTATTTGAGAACCAGGACTAAAAATAGGTATTGAGATGGTTACTGGTGGTAGGGTGAAGAGGATTGTGTACTATCATGCTCAAGTCTCTAGGTGAGTAGAGCTTGATGATACCTTTCTCACCGATGCTTTCGAGTGCTAAGGGAAACAATTTTTTCATGATCTGGGGCAAAATGGGAAATATGGTTTTTGGTGGAATAAGCTTGGTGGGAAGATGCATATTGATGGAAACAATCATTTGCAACTGTTTTGGGTGGAGAACTTGGTGGTTATGACACTTGCTAATTTTGGCTTTCCTCATACATGTCACTTTCAGGACAGTGTGCTTGGAATTGAAATTATTGGGAGGAAGTGGAGATGGGATTATCATCACACTCAAGTCCTTTTGGAAGAGAGTATGGTGATACTGTTTTCTAATCTTGGTTACTATTTTTGTCACTACCTAAGCCGCGGGTCGTGCGGGCACCTACCGTATTACTAACCTTTAGTAGACGAATCCTTACTGACAATCCAAAGACTTAAAAACATGCGACAAACATCTTTAAAAATTACAAGATTTAAAATAGACACTTCTTACAGACTCTTTTCAATACAAATAAATCCGAAATAAATCCCCGGGATCTAGTCTAGACAGGTAAAAGAGCTCCTAAAAGACAAGAAGACAGAATAAATGACACAGCCTCCGCCGGAAGTGAGACAGGAAGTTGTAGGAGAATATCCGATAGATCCACTCGGCGAAACTTCAGCTAAGACCTGCACCACATCTACGCCCAGAAAGGACGTAGCAAGAGTAGTATCAGTACACCACACGTACTGATAAGCATCATAGGTCGACCAAGATTAGTTCACGCAACACAATATAAAGTCAATAAGACAAGCAGTTAAGTCAAAGAACCTCAAAATTCTAAATAAAGGTTACTACAACATTAACTCACGTGCCTTCTTACCCTTGAAGCTCACTTCTTTTATTTCCAAAATATAAGGTATTCTACTAAATCATAACCATTCCCTACCTTCATCCAACCTAGTAACTCTCACTCTCCCACTCACCGTATGGTATGCTTTTACCCTTGTTGTTAAAAGAGTTCACCTACTCACATTACTACTATAATACAATGTATCCAGGAAAACAAATCACTATCTGACAATCAACACTACACTTACCTTGTGTAACCCCCTCTCCACCAGACTCTCAACAACACACATGAAATAAATGAGCAATGTTAACGACAGCAGTACACACATGTGTAACATAAAATCATGAGATGTAGTGCAATGCAAATGTGATGCAGTGCCCAAACACATTGTACATACACGCTATCTAATGTCTTAGCTCAGTAGCCATGACCTGCAGGGGACCTATGGTGTTCATGTACCACTCGTTCCAGAATATTCCTCGGACCCAAGCACAAACTTCCGCCTCGAAACGAACCTCGATCGCAGATCCAAATCATATACATATATGTAATTCATGTACTCAGCTCAATGGCCACAAGGCCAGATATCACAATGCCATACTCAGCTTTGACTGTTACCTGTATCTCCGCATAAACCATGCAGTGCAATGCACGAAACTACATGATAAATCAACCATAATTCCAGCCCTTGATGAGCGTAATGTCAACCCAACTCAATATAATTCTTTTAATACGACCTCTTATTTTCAAGGAAACAACCTTATGAACGTTCAACAAAATAGGACATACAGACGGAATTCACCCCCTTCTAGGGTTGCATAAAAGTAAACACGAGGTATCTCCTTAGTGACAACATCACTTCCTATTAAACTAAATCATTATTATTATAGCCATAATTATACCATATTTTAGTCACATTAACAAGTCCGTCCATCCAAACTCCATGTCCGAAGATCTAAGCATGAATTCTCCCGTCAACTCTAAGTGTATATATGATTCGCTAATCAAAGTCTAACTAAAGTAAACCATAACCTACCTCTTTGACGAACAAATATTTGATTCACCAAGAATTGTTCGTCTTCTTAGTCTTCATACGAATCCATCAGCGATAATGTTCGTAGGGAAGGGTGGAAAAGAAATTAGAAGGGTTTCTTTTTCTTGGGGTCAATGATTTTTTCTTTCATGAGGAACCGTAAAAGCAGCCCTTGAGAGTCTTTTGTTGAAAAAAGAGAGAAAAATAGACTAAGTACAGAAATTCGGCTCTTATTTCACGTCGGAGTCGCCGCGTGTCGCTAGGTCGCTTATAGCGGTACCGGCGCATAGCGGTCCACAATCGATCGCTATAAGTCCGCTTTATTTTCTAGCCCAAATTTTCAAATCCTTCCGAAATTGAGTTTTTACCACTCTTAACTTTAAAACACATCATGGGGCTTATTATTTAAAATCACACCGACCTAGGTTGGGCAGGGTTTCACGAAATATTAAATAACGACCGGATAGGTCGCTACAGTTTTGCAGGTTACATTTTTCAGAGTGGAACCTGGTTCAAGTGGACTAACAAGGCCACTGGGAACACTGTGTTAGTTGCTAGTATTTGTGTCACTGATCCTGTTTTTGGAAATGAAGTGATGCAAATGAGGCTCAAGGGTAATTTGGACAGCTTGGGTATAAAAGGTTATTGCTGTTTGTTGGTTATTGTGATAAGGACATCTAGTGAAGAGCAAAATTGGATGGGGATACTTCAAACTTGGATCAAAGTTAGTTGCTACCTTTATCTCATTGATTCTATTTCTATGAGAAATGATATGAGATCTGGTGTCATATGGAAATTTCTGATGTTTGCTGGTGTTTTCCCAAGGAAATTGAAAAAGTTATGCATGATCTATGTATTAGTTTTGTCTCAAAGGGTGGTATTAGCACTTAGTGCTCATTCCCTACAGGTGAAATCAATAGATGGAAACTGTGTTACTACTGGGTGGGGTTGGCACAAATGTATGAAAGGAGGAAAATAGTTGGTGCTTATATAGAGGAGGATAATGTTTGGTTGGGTGCTAGTTTCTAGTGGGATGAACTCTTACTTTGAAATCCTTTGTGGCAAAAGGTTGGCTGCTGGTGTGATTACAGATGCACTGATCAATTACAACAAGAGATTGATTAGTTGGAACAACAAGGATATCAGGAAACTTGGTGAGTCAGGCCTGGTGTTTGCAGTGATGATGGTTGGGTTTGAAGCGGCTTACTTGTACACCAATGATCATCATATAGGATGGGATTTGGTACAACATAGGAATCTGCTGACTAGTTATACAAAGGTTGAAAAGTCTGGGCAAAGATGGATGTTTTTGGTTGAAGACTGCTGTGATGGCATTAACATCATGTACGTGAGTTTGGTTATTGGTGGGATAAGGAAGAGAGTTGGTGGATGCAAATGGAGGGATGTGCTGATAATGAACCATCATGCTCAAATCCAGTTGGAGGAGAGCATGGTGGCTTTTTTATCTAACAGTGTGTTCTATTTTGCAGGTTTAGCATGGGATCACAATGTCAGCAGATGGACAAGAAAGCTGAAATTTGGCATGGTCATTTGCAGCAGCTGGTTTCAGGAACAGAAGAGGATGTGCATGATCTGTTTACTGCTATTCTCTTAATTTCATTATGTTAAGGGATTATCAATTAGTGGAAAGTGCATGATTACTAGTGCTAATTGTTGGCAATTGTACATATATGCATGGATTATTTATTGCAACTGGTTTCTTGGTACAGTTCAGCAGAAAGTTCAAAGACATGCAGCAGGACATCATATGGTTTATTACAAGTTAATATGTACAACTTGTGGTGAGGAAAATTGGTACAGGTTTGCAGAAGTCTATCCTAGAGTATGCAGGTGGGTTATTGGTTTAGTCTGCATAAGATCATATAGGACTCTTCTTGTTCCTTTCTATCAGCTAGTAGTATTAGCACTATGTGCTCATTCCTCTGATGGATTGGACCTAGAAGGGAACTGTAGTGATTTTATTAAATGGAAAGGCAAAGAAGGAAGTTCTTCATGTAGCATATGTTAGACAGAAAGCTGGTTTCATATGCCAGTATTGTTGGCTCAAGGGTGCATCAAGGGAGCAGAATTGGGACACTGTTTGGCTGACAAAAACAACATCTCAGCTGCAGAAATACACAGGTACAATATACATGGATTGTTGGCCATATTGTGTATCAAGGGACCAGACTTGGGACACAATTTTGTTGACAAGAGGTCCAGCATGATACAGATCTACATGCAGAATACTATCAACAGCTCATTTTTTACAAGTTTTAGTTTTTTACCATAGTTTAGCAATTTGTAGCACCAACTTAAGTCATCATATAAGGCTTAAGTTGGTCATTAGTTTAATTATTGCATTTTTATTAGCCATGTTGGCTACATTTGTAAAGATTCCTTGTTCGCTTGCTTTTGAGAAAAAATTATAAAATCAGCCCTAGGCTCACAAGCCTAGTGGACTTTATTTTAAAAAAAAAAAAAAAGAATAAGTTGGGCTACGCCCAAAGCTGGAAAAAATTCTCCCCCTTTATAAAAAAAAAAAAAAAGAATAAGTTATAATTTTTGGGCTTTAAGCCCAACTCCGGGACCCATTTTTCAGATTCATAATAATAAGAGACATACTATTTTCACAAGATAAAACTTGTTTTAAATAAAAAAAACATTCGTAAACGCAAGTTATAAGATAAGGCGTTCTAAACAAGTTATATGGATTGACCCGAAGCTAAGTATTGAGGATTGAGCATGAACAGAAAACGGACATATTCTTACTTATATATTGAAACTAAAGGCATTTTTATAAATCAAATATACTATCCATGTATATAAAAGGAGACTATTCTTATTCGGATGTTATAAAGCCAAACCTAAAATACCCTATATATAAAGGGGATATATTCAAATTCTTCCAAAATGATATGCAAATGACAAGATTTTATAAATGCGGGAATAACACTAAATAAACAGTTCATGCAGATACTCATACATTGGAATTCGAAGGTCAACCGAATAGTACAGATCCTTAATACTAGGGTACCTAACATCTTCCCTAGGGATCACCAAAATCCTTACCTAGAACTTTGGATTACGAAAGATTTATCACGGTATTTGAATGAACCCTTCACCCTTGGTTTTCCTAGTTTCCTAAAAATTAGGTGGCAACTCTTTAAAAATAAAGTCTGAAAGAGCACCAACAAGTTCGTAGTAGCTTTTATGCACCAGCGTAAATGCGAAACGTAACACCTACATAACTACCTCATACAACCCAGTGCCTGTGTACTACACACAACCCACTTTCCAAACACCACCGCCCACGTACCAAGCTCCAATAAATACCTTTCAAACACCACCGCCCACTTACCAAGCCCCACAAAATACCTTCCAAACACCACCGCCCACTTACCAAGGCCCACAAACTACTTTCCAAACACCACCGCCCGCTTACCAAGCTCTACTAAATACTTTCCAATCACCATCACCAAACTATCAATCTCCCGAACTTGCTTTTGGCCCCTAACAAAACAATACCCCAACAAATTACCAAAACCAACCACCCCTAAATCCCTATAATGCGCCATATCAGAATCTCGAGAAAAATCCTGCCCCTACATTTACACCATTAAGGCAAACTCGAAATGCGCCATATCAGAATCTCGAGAAAAATCCTGCCCCTACATTTACACCATTAAAGGAAACTCGAACTAAGTTATTCAAGCGGTTAAGCGGTGCTGGAATGATACAAACACTTCCCTCTAAGATCATCGATCCCAAGAGCCGATTCTATCGACCAGATCAAACATGTGCCTACCATTCCAATGGAGTAGGGCACAGTACCGAGGATTGCATCAATCTAAAGTACAAGATACAGGATTTGATCGATAGAAAGGAAATTTCTGCGCCTAACGTAAACACCAATCCTTTGCCAAATCACGGCAATAACGTGATTCATATGATTGAAAATGAGGAAGATTGGATCGCAGTAAGGCCGGCAATTCGAGACTCTGTACAAGCACTCGAGCGCACGGTGGCATCACTTACCATACAAGAACGCCCACAGTTCAAAGAATTAATACCCGCGCCAGTAGTTGTGACCATTGCTCAAATAACAGAAACGCCACCCAAAAGAGATTTTGTAGTAAAAGTGGTTGCGGCACATGGAATGACATGATCAGGAAGGTGTTATACTCCTGAGGATTTGGCCCAGGGTGCGCCACGAAAAGAGGGAAACCAAAAGAGAACCATCACCGAGAGAGAGGCAGAAGACTTCTTGCGTCGAATGCAGCCAAAAGAATACTCCATTGTTGAACATTTAAAGAAAACACCATCCCAAATATCAGTGTTGCCGCTCTTATTGAGTTCATCGCAACATCGTTTGGCTCTGATGAAAGTGTTAGAAGAAGCTCATGTCTCGGCTGGGACGAGCAGTGAAAATCTGGCAGAAATGGTCGCACATGTCATGGAGGATCATCAAATTGCCTTCACTGAGAAAGAATTACCTAAAGAGGGCACAAATCACAACAAAGTACTACGCATCGTCGTTATGTGTCGCAACAGAGTAGTCACTCGAGTTTTAGTCGACAATGGCCCGATTACTCGCCCTTTGTGCTTTACTTTACCTCGTAATGTTTTCAAAAATAGAAATGGCTCGATGTTGATCCGAACCAGGACCACAGTTGTACTTTTATTTCGATCAAATTAATGAAGCCTCGAATTATGGAGACACAACTTGTATTTATTTTTTCTTAAATTGCATGCATATACTAACCTCACTTTACTTTGGTTTTTAGTAATTAAAACAATAATGCAATCCTAAATGTCATGACATGTTGTGACGAGAATGAGTCACACAGTATAGAAGAAGAGGAATGTGAGGAATAAGACGAGGAGACGATGTTACCCAAAGGCCTCGTAGAGGAAGTAAAGTAATTGGAAAATGAGCAGAACCCAAATATGGACGAAACAGACGCAATCAGTCTAGGTAATGAGGAAAACATTAGAGAAACTAGGATAAGTGCATACCTAGAAGCATCACAAAAAGGAAGAGCTACCAAATCTCCTGAAAGAATATGTGGATATATTCGCATAATCATATGCTGACATGCTAGGGTTAAGCACTAGTGTGGTGTCTCATAAGTTACCTATCAATGCAGGGTTTACCCCTATAAAACAAAAAACCAGGCAGTTCAAGCCAGATCTCAGTATCTGCATCAAGGATGAGGTGAAAAAACAAATCAATTCAGGTGTGGTAGAAGTAACCTCATACCCCACCTGATTAGCCAACACGGTGCCCGTACCCAAAAAGGATGGAAAGATATGAATATGTGTTGACTATTGGGATCTCAACCGAGCACCCAAAAGATAACTTTCCACTCCCAAACATTCACATACTCATAGATAATTTTGCCAAGCATAAGTTGCAGTCATTTGTGGATTGTTTCGTTGGGTATCACCAGATCCTCATGAATGAAGAAGATGCGGAGAAAATAACCTTCATCACTCCGTGGGGAGTATACCATTATAGGCTGATGCCATTTGGTCTTAAAAACGCTGGCGCCACCTACATGAGGGCCATGACTACCATTTTCCATGACATGATCCACAGGTAAATTGAAGCGTATGTGGACGATGTCGTCATCAAATCGAGAGAGAGCGCGAAGCACACCACACATTTGAGGAAATTCTTTGATAGGCTCTAAAAGTTCAATCTAAAATTGAACCCGGTCAAGTGCGCATTTAGAGTGCCTGCTGGGAAATTGCTTGGATTCATAGTGAGCAGAAGGGACATAGAACTAGATCCTACCAAGATCAAAGCAATCCAACAGTTACCACATCCCAAGACGAAAAGAGAGGTCAAGAGCTTCTTAGGAAGGTTGAATTACATCGGGCGATTCATAGCTCAGTCCACCATTATTGTGGAACCCATACTGAAGCTTTTGAAGAAAGACGCACCCACAAATTGGACAAAAGAATGCCAAGAAGCTTTTGATACCATCAAGAGATATTTGTCTAATCCACCAGTTTTGGTACCCCCTAGGCTTGGAAGCCCACTTTTATTATATTTGTCTGTATCAGATAACGCCTTTGGGTGTGTGTTAGGACAGCACGATGAGACGAGCAAAAAGGAACGTGCCATATATTACTTGAGAAAGAAATTTACTGTATGTGAGGCAAGATACACACTGGTGGAAAAGACCTGTTGCACCCTGACGCGGGTGGCTCAGAAGCTGAGGCATTACCTGTCATCCTATACCACCAATCGCATATCCAAAATGGATCCGCTAAGGTATATCTTTTGCCAGCCCATGCCCGTAGGAAAGTTGGCCAAGTGTCAAATGTTATTGAGGAAATTCGATATAGTGTGCATAGCACAAAAGGCCATCAAAGGATAGGCATTGGCTAACTTCTTAGCCAAAAGCCCTGTAGATAAAGAGCTCGAACCCTTCCGGACCCATTTTCCAGACTAGGGAGTACTGGCCATCAAAGAGGAAATAGTAAAACCCTACACCGGGTGGAGATTGCTCTTCGACTAGGCCGTCAACTTTAAAGGTTCAAGATTTGGAGAAGTTTTGATATCAGAAACCGGCCAACATTACCCGATGGCCGCAAAGCTCAAATTTCGTTGTACCAACAACATGGCAGAATACGAAGCTTGCATATTGGGTCCGAGAATGGCCTTTGGATATGGACGTCAGTGAGCTGTTGGTCATAGGAGACTCCGATCTCCTAATACACCAAGTACAGGGTAAGTGGGACACTAAGAACGATAAAATCTTGCCATATGTAAACCTAGCACAAAGATTATGGAAGAAGTTCAAGAAGATTGAATTCAGGCACACACCAAGGGCTCAGAATAAGTTTGCCGACGCGTTAGCCACCATAGCATCCATTATCTAACATCCCGAAAGCATTGATATTGACCTATTAGAAATCAGTCTGAAAGAGGAGCACACCTATTGTTCTCACGCGGAAGCAGAGCCAGATGGCAAACCATGATATAACGACATCAAGTTGTATTTGCAGAAGCGGGAATATCTCGAAGACATCGCAAGTAATCAAAAGAAAACCATCCAAAGAATGGCCAATGGTTTCGTCCTAAATAAAGAAATACTATACAAGCGAACCCCAGATTTGGGTTTACTCCGGTGTGTAGATGCGGTAAAAGCCACAAAGCTATTAGAAGAAGTACACGCCGAGACCTGCGGGCCTCATATTAATGGTTTTGTGCTGGCCAAGAAAATCTTCTACGCAAGGTATTACTGGATGACAATGGAAAGCGATTGATGCCAATTGGTAGAAAAATACCATCAATTCCAGATCCATAGAGATCTGATCAAAGTCCCGCCCAGTGAACTCAATGCCATGAGCTCACCTTGGCCATTTGTCACTTGGGTTATGAACGTCATTGGGCCAATAGAGCCTGCTGCTTCAAAGGGGCATCGACTCATCCTAGTTGCCATCGACTACTTCACTAAATGGGTGAAACCAGCGTCCTACAAATCAGTGACTAAGAAAGTGTTGGCCAACTTTGTGCAAAACAATATCATATGTTGTTTCGGCATACTCGAGTCTGTCATAATCGATAAGGAGGCAAATCTAAGCAGTCACTTGATGAAGGACATCAAAGAAGCATTTCAAGATCACTCATAGCAACTCCACAGACTACCGGCCACAAAATGAATGGAGCTGTATAAGCAGCCAATAAGAACATCAAAAGGATATTAAGGAAGATGACGGACAACCATAGAGGTCGGCATGAGCAATTGCCAGACTCGTTGTTAGAATACCACACAACTGCCCGCACTTCAACAGGAGCAACTCCTTACTTGCTTGTTTATGGTACCAAAGTTGTCATACCCGCCGAGGTTGAAATACCTTCGCTCAGAATCATTCAAGAGGCAGAATTGGATAATGTAGAATGGGTTAAAGCTCGATACGAGCAATTGGCTCTAATTGATGAAAAGAGGATGGTCGTCGTATGTCACGGTCAACTGTACCGACAAAGGATGGCACGTGCCTTCAACAAACGCATAAGAGCACGACTCTTTCAAATAGCGCAGTTGTTGCTCAAAAGACTATTCCCACACCAAGACAAGTACAAAGGAAAGTTCGCTCCTAACTGGCAAGGTCCCTACGTGGTGCGCAAAATAGTACTAGTAGATATGGACGAGCAAGAGTGGCCCAAGCCAATTAATGCAGACGCATTCAAGCGATACTATGCCTGATGACGACCCTCCTCGGTTGTAAAAGTTTATTTTTTAAAATTTATTTGCTTAGTTTGCTTTCATTTGCTTGCATTAAGTTATTCCTTTGCTTGTAATTGTTTGTAATAGTTAAAAGGAAAACAATAAATTACCCCTTTTTTGTATTGTTAACTACGCGATGACCCGACTTCTCCAAAGTGGGATACATAGGCAGTCCATTGGGGACACGGTCACATTATTAGTGAAAACCCAAATTCAGTTACTTTATTCCGAACTATGCTCGACCTGATTCCTGCTGCAACAGGATACGTACGTGCTCTTTGAGCTCAATCATACCAAATGAAAAACCAAAACATCCTAGGAAGCCTAAAGGAGGATCTGGACTAGGCACGAAGATATTACCACACATGCCTAACCGGGGCAGAATTTTTGAGAGGATCTCAAAAATTCGCTCCACCAGCCCGTTACGAAAAGCAGCAAACCCAGAATTCCAAACTGGGGCATATCTTCTCAAAATTTCTCACCCTCAACCAGTCAAAAAAGTTTGATCAATTTGACATCCTAAATTGGGGCAGAAACCATACTATTACTCAGCATGAGAGTTCACCAAGAAAATACAGCTAAACTGGGGCAAAATTATTGATAAGATCTCAAAAATTCCACAGAAGAGAAGGAGCCATGGGCCATTCGGGTAGGAAAAAAGGGATTACTTCTCATTCAAAATGCACGTCATGACATTAACTTAAAAATTAGAGGATACATTTACTTCCATAAAATTTAGCTAACAATTTATGAAAAAACATTTTTCCTTGCATGATTAAAATAAATTCATCTTTCAAATACCAAGCCCAAAAAGGATTGAGCCCGAAGTCAGCAAAGCTAAGGATATAATCAAGAATGGGAGACGGATCAACTTTAATAGGAAAATAACCCTTTGCTGATGCAGGTCCCCATGTCATCGTGAGGACGACCCATGTTTCTAACTTTGTTTCATGTGCAGGTGAAAAGTGTTTGCCAGATGACGTAGTTCGCCGTCGCCGGAGGTGAGATGCATAATTTGGTTAGCCGCGAGGGTTATCAAGGGATCGAAATGCCATAAGGACAAAAATCTAGCCATAAGGGCTATAAAAGGATCAAAATACCATAGGGGCAAATATCTAGCCACGAGGGCTATCAAATGAGTGAAAATGTTGTGAAGGCAAACATCCAACCAACACGGTCATGGTAAAAAGCAAAAGCAATAAAGCAGCGCATCCGACCGAGAGGGTCACAACGAATGTATTAAGAGTCAAGCAATGTAAATCCGGCCAGTCGGCTGCATTTTTTGCTACAAGAGCCAGGCGATGTAAATCCAGTTAATTGGTTGTAGTCTTCGCTATAAAGGTCAAGCGATGTAAATCCGGCCAGTTGGGTGCAGTTTTCGCTCCAGTGAGTCAGGCAATGTAAATCCGATCAATTGGTTGCGATTTTCGCGCTACAAGGTCAAGCGATGTAAATTAAACCTGACGGCGTTGGATGCGGTTTTGCATCTCCCGAATGTCGGAGAGCGATGTAAATCTGGAAAAGCCGAGTTGGGTGCAATTTTTACTATAAGGAATCAGGCGATGTAAATATGCGGTCAATTGGCTTCAATTTTTATAAGAGTCAAGTGATGTAAATTCGGATAGTTGGGTGCGGTTTTGCATCTCCGGTGATGTAAATACGTGTAAATCCGGTCAATTGGTTGCAGTCTTGGCTACAAAGGTCAAGTGATGTAAATCCCTCCGGTTAGGTGCGATCTTCGCTACAAGGTCAGCGATGTAAATCCGGCCAATTAGTTTGCGATCTTCGCTCCAAAGGTCAAACGATGTAAATCGGCAGGGGTTGGGTGCATTTTCGCTCACGATGGTCGACGATGTTAATCAGGTTAATTGGTCGCAATTTTTCACAAAGGTCAAGTGATGTAAATTCGGCCAGTTGGGTGCAATTTTCGCTCCAGTGACTCAGGCAATGTAAATCCGGCCAATTGGTTCATAGCTTCGCTACAAAGGCGTAGACGATATAATCCGGCCATTGGTACAAGCTTTTCGCTTCAGTGAGTCAAGCGATGTAAATCGGACTAGTCGGCTGCAGTTTTCGCTATAAGAGTCAGGCCATGTAAATCCAGCCAGTTGGTTGCAGTCATCACTCAAAAGTCAAAGCGATGTAAATCCGTCCAGCTTGGTTGCAGTTTTCGCCCTAGTATATCAAGGCGGTGTAAATCCAGTCAAACAGCCGTAGTATTCGCTCCAAAGATCAAAATGATGTAAATCCAGCCAGACGCCGCAAAGATTCATTTCAATTGGGCTTAGAACGTTGACCGATGCGAGAAATCGATTTACAAACTTGGGTTGATTTTTGAGAAGATTAAAAATATCAAAGTTTTCACCAAGTAAAAAAAAAATGAACTCGTTTTGAAACTTGATTGGACTTAAACCAATTTTTGGAAAAAGAAATATTTCTGGGCCAAAAGCCCAAACTTAAAAGGATAAAAACAAGATGAATTAGACTTGGACTAATTTTGGGATAAGTTGTCTTTATTATATATATATATATATATATATATATATATATATATATATATATATATATATATATATATATATATATATATATATATATATACTATATATATGTGTTAAAAAACCTATAAGTACTGAACTCATATTATTAGGACTAAAATAGTAGTGACTCTCCTTGGGAGAAATCTCAAGTGTGTCTTAGTCCTGCAATAAAGTGAGTTGAGCACTTATATGGCTTTTTGGAACCAAAACCCCTCTTTTTGAGAAGACCTTTTGCCGAAGTTTTGAATTTTATGATTAGCATGATAAATTTAGCAATAAGCAAACACCTTTATCAAATAATCACAATAAATCACACTTTGAAGCTCATAGGTCAACCGTATTCTACGGATCTTTAATACTAGGGTGCTTAAAACCTTCCCTAGAGGATCACCAGAACCCTTACCTCGAGCTTTGGTACTAAAAGGATTTTTCTCTTATTTGAATAAACTCTTTTACCCAGTTTTCCTAATTTCCTTTAATAAATTAGGTGGCGACTCTAAAAATACTAAAATCCAATTTAGAGCACTAACAACCTCTTAATAGCTTTTATGCACCTGCGTAAAAGTGAATTGTAACATTACTAACCTCCAAATCAACTCAATATAAGTAGTAGAGTGAAGAATATACCTTACACTTGAAGAACTTTAGCCACACACACAATTTGCTCTAAGACTTAATCACCACCAATCCAACTAGAAGCAAGGGCACATGTTTCTATGAACTAGCTTAGGGTTTTAAGACTTGATCTTCTCTTAATATGATTTGGAATGTTTATGGGTGATTAGGATGGGTTGAGAGAGCTTGGAGAGGGCTAGGGATCTGTTTTGGTGAAAAATAATGGACCCAAACCACGCCAATCAATTTATAACAAAGGGCAAAATTTTCACCATCTCATTTTCACGGTCACTTTCACGGACCGTGAAAGTGGCCGCGAAACCACTCCAGCAACTCCACCTCACTGCCACCATTTCACGGTGGCCAACCGCCATTTTCACGGCCCATGAAATTATTCACGGTCCGTGAAAGTGGGTGTGTAATGGTCTCCGGCCAATTTTCCGACTAAACATGTTCTTCCTGATTCGTTTGACGTCCAACCTTCATACTTTTTTCCACACATGTTTAAGGCCTTATATAACTCCAAGATATACCCATAGTCCTCATACACAACTTCCCAAAATGATCTCTAATACGAACTTATGACAACCGATTAAAATCGAAACTTTAACATACGCGAAAAACGAGGTGTAACAACATCTACTTCCTTTGGACCAGATTTTGTGACGTTTTTGCTTGAAAATGAGCCTCAAATGTTTTAAAAAGCCATGTCTTCTTCATATTCATAATTTTGGAAAGAGGCAGTCAATAGTGAGATTGAATCAATCTTGAACAACCATATATGGGAATTGGTTGATCTTCCTCCCCGAAAATAAACCCTTAGGTTCGAAATGGATCTTTAAAAGAAAAATGAAAGCTGATGGAACTATTGACAAATATAAGGTAAGACTTGTTGTTAAAGGTTATAGACAAAAAGAAGGCCTTGATTATTTTGACACATATTCGCCGGTAACAAGGATATCATCCATTCGGGTGTTAATACCACTAGCAGCCGTGTATGGTCTTGAAATCCATCAAATGGATGTTAAGATAGCTTTCTTAAATGGAGACTTGGAGGAAGAATTTTACATGGAACAACCTGAGGGTTTCGTGGTTCCTCATAAAGAGAGGAAAGTATGCAAACTTGTTAAGTCGCTTTATGGACTAAAACAAGCACCCAAACAATGGCATGCAAAATTTGACCAACCAATGTTGGCAAATAGATTTAAGATCAATGAGTGTGACAAATCTGTTTACATTAAAAACACTCCAAATCATGAAGTCATTGTTTGTTTATATGCTGATGACACGTTAATAATGAGTAAAGACATTGCCGACATTACTGCTACTAAGCGTATGCTTGCTAGCATGTTTGATATGAAAGATTTAGGAGTTTCCTATTTAATTCTATGAATTAAAATCCACAGGACTCCTCACGGCCTAGCATTGTCTCAATCTCATTACATCAAAATGGTACTTGAAAATTTCAAACATTTGGACTTCAAGGTAGCACGAACTCCAATTGACTTAAACCACAATTCGTGAGAAATAAAGGTCAAAGTAAGTCTCAAGTGGAATATGCTCGAGTGTTGGGAAGTTTGATGTACATCATGAATTATACACGGCTAGATATAGCTTGTGATATATGTAAATTAAGCCGATACACAAGTAATCCCGACCAAACTCATTGGATGGCAATGAAACGAGTTTTGGGGTATTTACAATACACATAAGCCTTGGCTTTTTTGCACTACAATTCGTATCCCGCAGTTTTAGAGGGATATTGTGATGCAAATTGGATCACCGGATCAGCTAAAACTAAGTCCACAAGTGGATACGTTTTTAACTATTGGTGGAGGAGCAGTGTTTTGGAAGTCATCCAAACAAACGTGTTTGCCCGCCCTACAATGTAGTCTGAGTTCATAGCTTTAAACAAAGCCGGTGAAGAAGTTGAATGGCTCCGGAATTTCTTAGAAGATATTCCATTTTGATCCAAACCTTTGGCACCTATATGCATATGTTGCGATAGTCAAGCAGCAATAGGAAGAGCTAGGAGCGTTATGTATAACAGCAAATCTCATCACATACGACGAAGACATAATACAGTTAGACAGCTACTCTCTAGTGGAATTATCACAAGTGACTATGTAAGGTCAAAGGATAATGTGTTGGATTCACTTACAAAAGGCCTAGCTAGAGAGGCCGTTGAGAAATCATCAAAGGGAATGGGACTATGGTCGAGGACAAGTCATCATGGCAGTAACTCTACCTAGTAGACTGGAGATCCCAAGAGCTAGGTTCAAAGGGATCAAACAAAGTTATGAATGATGGTTCAACATTGTCAAATAACTCAACCCATTCTCGTGATGAAGACAATGTTCAGAAACAACGATAAAGCGCTAAGACTTTAATGAGTTAATAAAGCATTAAAGCTTTTTAATGGTTTCTATGTTTGGCAAGATATGACCGAATAATGTATCTATAGGATTATATGTTTAGAAATCACCTCTGTGAGTGTGAAGTGTAAGCCCCTTCAAGAAGAATGAGAGTAAAGGCCCATTCTCTATGCACTTATGAAACCAAGCGGTGTTCATGACTGAAGCGAACACAACTGTGAGAATCATAGACGGTTGAGGGTTAATTGTGTGACTTATGTTGTCTAGGTATACAACAAAGTTCGACGGTTCAAAGATGTCACATCTACCGATTGATCTAGTATATCCGATATAAGTTCACTACGGAAAGTTCAAAGGGAAACCTACTTATCCAGATGCAATTAATCTTTACTTGTATATCATACACTTGTCCGTACATTCCTTATCTTATAGCCATTCCCCATTCATGTGGGGGATTGTTGGGTTTTAAGTGTAGATGAATGGGAAATGGATGGAAGAAAAATGGAGGGAAAAGGAAAATTTTGAATGGTTCCTTTATTGCTTTTTAGATGAAGCATTTCTACCATATTGGTAATGGGAAGGAAAGTTCATGTGCTTATATGTAGAAGCATTCCTTCTAATTGCTACAGGGTTGAGAAGAAGGCAAGTCTTGGGCCGCCGTCGTCGTCGCTCGCTCGGCTCGGATTTCGATTTGGTTAAATAATTGATTGATAATCTTTTTGGACTAAATTTATTTAATTAATTTTAATTATTTAATTATTAATTATCCATTCAATTCCTGACCCGGGTTCCGGATTAATTAAAAATCTAGATTATGACCCGGATCCGTTTCTGACCCGTGACCCGATTTTTCTTTCCCGAATTTATTTAAATGTTCCCGCTTATCTGAAAGGATGCAACCTTTGAGTTGAACCTTTTACAACCAACTTTTCCATGGCTATTTATGTCCTGTTGTTCTTCAGATTTTTCCTTACGAAAATTCTGATCTTCTCTCTTCTTTTCTTGCACTAAAATTCTCGTATGATATACTGCCGTCGAGTGAGTTCGCCGTCACCGGAGTTTGCAGTACCGCTACAACGGTAAGTAAATCGTTCTATCCTGGGAGAATCTATTTCGCAACCTCGCGTACATTGAGGGGAATAATTTCCTTAAAGACACACTGTGCATTCAGTGGGCTCGATTTAATTCCTTATCTTTTTTAAGATATTGTTCTTCTAAATTTTAGAATCTGCTTTGTTTAGTTTTCAATTTCTGATTTAAGTATTTTTCGAATAGAGGTTGCTAACATTGGCAACATCAATAGCATAATCATCCAAGGAGTTCAAATATTTTATATTTTAAAGAATTAAACAACGTGTAGACTTTTGCGTCAATCTTTTTGTGCACTTGAAAGCAAAGTACATTGCATTATTTTCCTTGTATCATGCTCAGTGTTATTCGGTGAATTGTCGTTGTACTATTAAAGCTTTAATAATATCTACATGATGAAAGCCTATGCTAGCACGGGTCCAACACAAAAAATAGTATCACACTTTTTTTTTAGTCTGTCTAAAAAATAATGATATATTTTTATGTTTAGAAATCATTTAACTTGAAGCTTCCCATTTTACCTTTAATGAAATGATTTAAATCCACATAAATATTTATGACTTGTTTTAGATCACAAGTTTAAAAAAAAATTCTTTTCTTTTTTAAACTTCATGCCTAGTCAAATAATATCACATAAATTAGGACAGAGAGAGTACCTTTTAGTAATGTAATTATGGAATTTTTATTATAGAATGTATTATAATTCAATTAATTGAAATATCAATAAATTATTTTATTTAGTCCGCTTCTCCCATATATGACTTTCCTGGTTTGGTTTTTCAATTGAAAGATTTGAAATACACCTTCTTCTACCAAGTTTCATGTCATCATCTTTTTCTACTCAACAACACTGAAAAGCGCTTTCACGTATTAGCATCTATTGTAGTCTTAAATTTTTAAGTATACGTGTATACGTTTCTTGACCGTTTATATTTCGTCTTCTTGATGTTATTCCTCATTATTTGTGTGAGACGTATGTGTCTAAAATTAGTACATTTTTATCCTTACCCAAAGGTATAAGTTTTAAATCTTTTGGTTTTATGACTTCTTAAGCAGTTTTTGTGTTCAATTTAAATCGTTATTTCTTTTTTCCTGAATTTCTCTTCTTTAAATTTTCTCTAAGCGTACCTTTACCATTTTCTGAACTTATTATCATTATTCAAATGTCCTATTTTTATTTTTATTTTTGCAATTGTCTCCTACTTCTTCACGTGGACCCTAACTTAATTTTTTTATTTTTTTAACTGTTAACTATTATAGAAGAGTGGGTTGACGACCAAACCCACTCTTCTATAAAGTATAAATATAAATTCTTAATGTAAACATTGAGAATTTTACCCCAAAAAAAAAAAAACGTAAATATATGCGGGCACTTATTTCAATTGGTGGATACTACTCTAGGATTAATTAGTTGAAGCTTAGGGTGTGTTCGGTATGGCGGAAAATGTTTTTCAATTTTCTCATGCTCGTTTAGTCAAAAATTTTGAAAAATATTTTTCTTTAGGAAAACAAGTTCCTCAAAAATGGGAAAAATGACTTCCCTAATAAAAGTAGGAAAAACAAGTCCACAAGTGCATTCCACCAACCACCCTACCACCACGCAACCCACCCCCAACCACCAAACCACAACCACTCCCCCCACCCCAAAAAAGAAAAATTAATTTTATTTTGAAAAAAAAGAATTGATTTTTTATTTTTATTTTTTGCACCACTCACCCCCCAACTACCAAACCCCAGCCACTCCCGCAACCCATTGCACCACCCCAAAGACCCCACCCCTTCCCCCCTCCGTGTGGACACCCCCTCCCCCCAAATTCTTTTTTTCTTTTTCTTAAAAAAAGTTTTAAAAGTTTTTTTTTTTTCACCCCACCTACCCTCACAACCGCCCACCACCCTTTCCAAAAAAAATTAATTTTTTTAAGTTTTGAAAAGTTTTCTTTTTTGATTCTCTACATCCACCCCCACGCACGCATCCCCTACCCCCTCCCGAATTTTCTACTTCCTATTTAATTTTATCTTTATTAAAAGATTATAAAATTTGTAAGTTTGCGTGGTTAAAAATTAAAATTTTTGGAGGGGATGGTGGGGTGGGGTGGGGTGGGGGGGATTCTGGGGGTGGGTGTAAAAATCCAAAAAAAAAAAGTAGCAACTTTTAAGAATTTTTTTTTGGTGGGGGAGGGGGGGGTTGGTGTGGTATGGTATGGGGAGGTGGGGTTGGGGTTGGGGTGGAGTTGGTGGGACTTGGATGGATATTTTCAGGAAAATATTTTCTACCAACCAAACGAAATGAGAAAATAAATAAAAAATTAACTTATAAACGAACATGAGAAAATAAGTAAAAATTCACTTATTTTTCAAGAACACATTTTTCTCTATACCGAACACACCCTTAATTCAGATGAATTATCTACTAATTGTGGAAATGTATTTAAGTTCTAGTAAGTGCTCTGTAGTTGAGTTGGTGCGTTATCACTTCATTTGGTATGTTGTTAATTTGCTAAAGTTAAATATTTATTAAAGTTTAATGCACTATTTTATATTAACCTGCTATACAAAGTCTTTCTGTAATTTTTTTCCCTTCTAAATTACGCACTTATATTTTCTTTATTCTCTGTCTTCCCTTCTCTTGAAATCCTCCATCTGGTTTTTTCTTCATCCCTTCTCTCTCCTCTTCATAACCTTCCGTCTGCATCTCTCTCAATGATAAGTCGATCGGCTTCTCTTTTTCTCAGTTGGTAAAGCCTAATCCCCACCCATATGGTGGGTCTCTTGATTAAAAATAAGATAAAAAAGAACTTCTATTTCTATTTCAACCTTCCTCTGATTTGATTCATAACTAATGTAACAAATTTTACAAACAGTTACTGAGAAGTGATATATTTGTTCAAAGCTTTCCATTGTTAAAATATTCGATATTAATAAAAATTTAATTCCTAAAGCTTTAACCGAACAACCTAAAGATACCGTGACCCTTTAGATGGTTGTAGATGGAATATATAAAGCGTTTGAAAAATTACTTTGTGAAATAAGAAGTTCCCCAAAGTTCAGAATATGTAAGCTGTTTGAAGTATTAGTACTTAATTACAAATTTCATAATGTTTGAAGGGTTGAAGAATTACTTCACCGATGATCTTTATAGAGAAAAACGTTAAAATGGTAAACAACTTGAAGAAGGAAATAATTTGGTTGAAGGAAATAATGTGGTTATTGGTAAAATTAGGAAATAATTATAGTTAGAATACAAGTAGGATTCAACTTTCCTTAATGTTATTTACTATTCCCTAAACTATTATTTTTATTAAAAAGAAAAAGATAAATATATTTACACAAGAAAGTTACTATATTTACCTTCAAATTATTTGATAGTTTAAAAAATTTGAACACTAGAACGCACAAAATTTAAACTCTTTTGAATATTGCCCAAAAATTTTATGAAACTGAAAGGAGTCAAAGATGTCGGTGAAATGAGAAACAGTTGTCTGAACAGATTAGAAGTCAATATATCCGGCTACATACAGTCAACACATGCTGACACGAACAAGTTAACAAATTTGGGATTTTCAAATCAGGGGATTTTTCTCACATAATATAGTACTAATAGTATGGTGTACGATTTCGGCTTAATTTATGTTACACTTTTTTTTCTTAATAAATTCTTAAAATAAAATTTAAAAAGATAAGTAATAATTCAATTTTTAATAAATATAAAATTAAAATTTTCAAATAAAATTATATTTTTATAGATAATACTTTCTCTGTCTCAATTTATATGACGTTTTTTTCTTTTTAGTCAGGCAAAAAAATGACTTCTTTTTATATTTAGTAATAATTAAACTTACAAGTTATCATTTTATCCTTAATAAAATGATTTCTAGTAACACAAATTTCTATAGTTAGATTTAGACTACAAGTTCTAAAAAATTTCTTTTACTTAAACTTCGTGCCTAGTCAAACACCGTCGTATAAATGGGATGGAGGGAGTAATAATTTAATTTTAAACTCATTTTGTTCTTAATGCAATAATTTATACCAACATAATTATCTATTATACTTATTTGAAATTACAAGTTTCAAAAACTTTTATTTCTTTTTTAAACTTTGTGCACACTAAAAAACTGTCACATAAATTAAGACAAAGGAGTTTAACTTTAGCATGATATCTCTCTTTAAAGGCATTGTAACTTTTCTGTCACTGAGCTATTTATAATTAGAGTTTAACTTTATATGCTAGTACTGTAAGAAAAAATATACGATCGGGTTACTTAAAAATTAATTGTAGATAATTATACATAGAAAATGAAATTATAACTAGAAAAATAAAATAGATTATCTGATGCAATATATTGACATCAATCTAAAAGTTCTTTGCCTTGTCGGGTACGTAAGTTAAATATTTGTAATTATTATCTTGGACTAACTAAAATTAACGTAATGCAAATAAAATAACAAAAGTACTAGGTGAGGATAAGCGGGTGATTGAACTTTTACAATATTTGGCCAGTTAAAAAGATAAATATTTTGTTTGGAAGAAATAAAATTAGTAACCTTAAAAATAAGTAGATTATATGCTATAACAACTACATTAATATTGGCAAATTCTTGACAATATTAATCTACATATATTAATTAAATGCTTATAGTAGCAAAATGAATGTACAAAGAAAAGAATAAAGGTACTAGGTAAGGATCATAAGCGTGTGACACTGAGTAGGATGAATAAAATACTTAACAAATTTTCAGGTCCAATATTTTTCAAAACTTATGGTGTGAACTGGATGAGCCTGATCAAGTCATTCCATCAACTTTTTCTTCTTAAGCTTTCAATATTTCAGCTTCCCCACTTCTCAGAAACATCATTCAAAATGCAAAGATAGACAAGAAAAAATAAAATAAAAACTAAGAGGTCCTTTTCATGCAGAACTTCTTGAAATAGTCCTGTTCCTTCAACTCCCTTATGATACCAACTTGATGTTCCTTTCATCATTCCCTATCAAACCCCTTTTTTAAACCACTCCCTTTTCAAAATCTTGTAAAGATAAACAACTAACAAGATCCTCTTCATCCTTATATTTTTCAACTCCCTTGTAAAACCAACTTGATGTTTCTTTCATCATCCCCTTTCAACCCCTTTTTTTAAACCATTCCCTTCTTTAATCTTGAAAAAGATAAACAACAAAAAAGGTCCTTTTCATTTCTTGAAGTAGACCTGTTTTTAATTTCAACTCCTCTATAAACCAAACTTGATGTTCCTTTCATCATTCCCTATCAACCCCTTTTTTCCTATACCATTTTAGCTAGTGACTTTTCTTCTCTTTTGCAGTCATAACTAGTGATAACTTTATATCTCATTTTCTTACAAACTCAAAGAACAACGAAAAATGGCTGAAAATCCAAAAGGTGCTACTTCAGCTAAGTGTTTTTCAGGCATTTTTCAAAGGCTTCTTTGTGGTGGAAGTCTCCCAACACATCCTTCTGATCAATTTAAGGAACAAAATACAACAACATTTGATCATACAAGTCAAGAATTACCTTTCAAGGATGAGACAAATATTAGTAACAAAGTTGCAGCCAATAGTCCAGGAATTGTGGCAAGGCTAATGGGATTAGACTCATTACCTGAAGAAGAAAAACCAAATTTTGGTTCATTTTCAAGAAGCAGGTCAGTTAATTCTCTAGATTACTTGATGAAGTTTAATCTAGCTGAAAATTTTCATCATAGAAGAGTCAGAACATCGGTATCTTTTCGCGAAATGCCAAATTTTGATCAAGAATTCAAGTCAGAGTTTTTAGTTTTTTGCTTCAATGATGAAAAAGAGAAGCAAGGCTTTAGTACTATTAGAAAATCCACTAAGGTGGGAACCCAAGAAATGAAGCCAAAGAATAAGGGGCAGAAGAAAGTTGATTTTGCTAAATCATCAACAAATATGTCTAGTGCTGGACAGAAGAAAGAAGTTTGTGGAAAACAAAATAGGATTGCTAATAAGGTGAAAAAGCAAGTGAAGTTTGAGGATCATCTTAGGAAAATGTCTGTTGAATCCAAGGTTGAGAAGAAGAAGAGCAAGAGCAAATGTGTAGTGTCTACCAAAATACAGCCTTTGTTTAATTCAACAGATTCAAGTCCAATTCATCATCTTCAACAAGCTGCTAACCCTGCAGGTGTGTTTCATAAAAGTGACTCTTAATTTTCCTTACTTGCTTCTTGCTCTATTTTCCTTTTAAAACAATTTTAATATTTGTTTTGACCTGTTCATGCTTTAGATGAGTTTTAGAAGGTAAAAAAAAAGAAGAAGAATGACATGAAAAGTGAGACAATTTTCAAACTTCCATGTTTAGTCTAGTAAAAGTATTAGCCAAAGAGACATTTGATTGACTTGGTCAATTAAGTCAATCTAAGGTAATCAGCAGGGAATATAAGTAATATACACCAATAATAAAGATTTTTGTATTATGTGAAACTTAACCAGTTATGACATGTTATCACTTTACTTTCCAAGTTACCATATCACAGAGTTACTTGTAATACAGGGTCAACTTTACCTAATTGGGTAAAACAGTTATACATTGTAAGTGCACTTAGCTTCCTCATTTGTTTTTACTAATATTAAGACGTCTTATCTGAATGTATAGCTGAATATTATGATGTGCATTAAGATTTAGATGTCTGAATTTGAATACACATCTGACGATTAAAATGATGTATTAAGATCTGAATACTAAATACTTAAAGACTATTTATTTTCTAATATAAAACTTATCCTTATTTTATAATTAATAATATAAAATCAAATAAAATACTGAATTAATTTAATACCGTATCATTAAAATATTTTTTTAAAAATTATGAGATAGTTGGTGATGGTGATGACTTGTGATGCTTGTTATATGTGCCAATTGAGAATTGCGTTGGGTGATGCTTGACTGGTAGCTAGTGTTGATGATGGCTGGTAATAGTGATTGAGTGGTTGTTGATCGTGGTAGTTCGTGGTGGAAGCTAATAATGTGGTGGATGATAATGATAGTTAATGATGGGGTTGAATGATGACAGTGGTTGACAATATGTGGTGATGATTGATGGTGGTGATTGTCAGTAGTGATTGGTGGTTGTAATGGTAGTTGGTGGTCATGTTTGTGAATGGTGCCTGTGGTGATTAATGGTGGTGGCAAAGCGTGGTAATTGATAATGATGGGCGATGATATGGCTGTCAGCGATCAAGGTGGATGGAGTAGTGGTGAATTGCCATCTTAGTAGAAATGCTTGAATTGACACCTTAATGATATTAAGACTGTTATAGTTCTTAATCATTCATATATATATATATATATATATATATATATATATTCGATCCATTTAGTGGTTGTAAAAAAAATTTAAAAAAACACACACACACTCTTAATAATTAAGATTCAGACCTAAAAAACAGACAAGCTTAATGATTGAGATCTAAATGATTAAGATTAAAACTTTTAAGTGGAAACAAATGAGATCTTAGACATATACTCCCTCTGTCTCACTTTATATGACATTATTTTCTTTTAGTCATTTCCAAAAAGAATGTTATATTTCTATATTTGGAAATAATCTAACTTTATAAGATGATTTACAGCTACACAAATATCTAAAGTTTATTTTGGACCACAAATTTCAAAAGTCTTTCTTTCTTTATTAAACTCCGTGTCCAATCAAACACCCTCATATAAAATGGACGGAGGAAAGTACTAATTATTACTTTGAAGATTACCTTAAGGATTTAACTTACCTATACTGACTTTATAAATAATTTTTACATTATAATTGTAATATTATATGTTGTAGAAATAAGTTATGTGCCTTATTTATTTCAAGTAATTGGTCTCACTTATTAAGAGCAGTCGTATGCCTGAAAGTTACCTTAAATCATTTATTTCCTTCTTATGGACATTTTTTTCCCTTAGAAATCATTATAGTCCATATAGGACAACTATTCATCCTTCTTTTGTATGAAATACAGATGGAAATGAAGGGAAACTGCAGCTAAATTCAAGAAAGTCTCCACCAAGAGTCACTGATCCTGAACATGCAATCACAAGCAAAGTGGAGAAGCAAAAGGATATCTGTAAAGAGACAAATTATTACATAAAAGTGCTTGGAGAAATTTGTAGGTTAACAGAAGAAGAGTTAAATGAGTCACATTGGATAGCTACTACGACTGGAGAAAACTTCAAGATTGAAGATTTTGAAGAATTATGCGAACAAATTGGACAAGAAGTTCTTGAACTGTTATTAGATCAGATAGTACATGAGCTTTTAATCTTTGGGTAGTGAAAATTCTCATGCTTTAAAGACATGTACTTTAACTTCATTTCATACACCTAGTTTTACTTGTAAAACATGCAATGTGCCCTGGCAGCAATGAGTGTTTAAAGGTATATATCTGTTAGATTCAAGTGTTCATCAACAGGTCGGACCTCAAGATAAGATGAATGAAATTTTTGACAAGTTTAAAAGTCATTGGTATAAACAAAGAAAATTACACGAGATGCCAAAATATCATTCTGAGGGATAGAGAGCATCATCATCTAAGATTGTTGGTTCTCATAATCTTTCATTGTCCACAAATCAAAAGCACGTCCAAAGTAATGGATGTAGACACAAAGTAGACCATCTAGAACAACTAAATCAATGTCATTATTTAAAACTAGTAAATTTGTCCGCGCTTTGCGAGGTTGTAAAATTCAAAAAAGGAAGAAGAAGAAACAAAAAGTTAAAGAGAATGATAGACTTCATTTACCATTTTTTATTTATTAATTTCTATTGACAAAATAAAAGGGATTGATAGTTTGATACATTATCCATGAACAATTGTCCCAAAAATAAAAAAAATAAAAAGTGGAACCGGGAACTTTCATATATCTCGTGTATTTTTCATAGATTAACTTGCCTCATTCTTTAGATAGATGAAAGATGAATAAATAAATTATATATATAACTCAAAATTCAAAATTATAATCAAGCTTCACATGCATAAAGGTAATTAGATATATTTAGAAAATTTAGGAAAATAAACATAGTCATCACAGATTGTTGGAGTATGACTTCTTGATATTGAGTCACAAAGATAGATTACAATAATGTTTTTTTTTTTTTTTCCATATCTCTGTTTGTATACATTAATTTTTAGTATAAGTAATTTAAGTTTTCTTGTTTTTTTTTATAGCTAGTGGGTATTTTCTTTTGTCTATTTTCTACTTCAAAATAAAAAAAATTAAGAGAGGAAAAGGTAAAAATATGATCATAGCTTCATACATAATGGATGCAATTCCGTTCTACTGCAAACAAAAAAATATACTTTCCCCTTCCTTATAATTTCCTTCGATTTTTTTATTTTTATTTTTGCCTTATTTTCCTCTTTTTCCTTTCGTTCTTTTCTTTCTCTCTTCACTACTATTATTTCCGCTTCTGCAATTTTTTTTTTTTAATTACCAAAAGACTTCTGCAAATTGTCTTCCTTCTTCGCAGCATATTTATTTTCAATCTCTCATCTCCAATCTAAAATTTTCGCAATTCGATTTTTGTCCAAATATTTTCTCTTATTTTTCACGACCTCGTCACTTACAGCTATAAATTATCGGGAGAAATGATTATTTGATCCTTTACAAAAAAAATTTAGTTTTATGACCTTTTTACAAGAGATATTCATTTTTTACACATAAGAGATCTGAAAAAAATCATTTTCTACTATTTAAATTGTAAGAGGCCAAGAAATCTTATTTCTTCTAAATTATCATAAAAGATGGGACTAAACATATCATAAAGGTCGATGTAATCATAGATATAGTGCATGTTAATTAAGGGCATAACAAAAAAAAATGAAGATCTAAGCTACTTATCCACGAAACCAAAGAAAAATGACTATATCATATCTAAGAAAAAAGATGAAAAAATAGATTGTACATCTCAATTAACAATTAGTAAATTGATAATTAAAAAAATAAGAAGGAACCTCTGAATTCACCATAGGCTTAGGCTACCAAATTAAGAGAAGAAGTCAGATTTGATAATATCAAAAGCAAAAATGAAGCATAAGAAGAGAGGGGGGGGGGGGGGGTTGGGGGTGGAAGATTCAAGAGAAGAATAAATTTAACATGCCAAAGAAAGCATATTTTTTCACATATAATTATTGAGGGATCAACACAATTATTTTCCTTTATAGTACTTTTATTCTAATATGAATATAATAAGTCCTCTATCATGTCTGTAAAGGATCAACAGAATTCCACATACGAACCTATATACATTGATCACTCCCTTATTTCGTCATATTCCGTTTTGATGTCCCTAGATTGGCACAAAAGCTATACACCCTTCTTGTAGATTGTTCTGTGGCCAAAATTGATAAATTGGAAAGAAGCATGAGTATCCTTTCATGGCTTAGTACGTATGAAATAAAGATGAGTGAATTAAGCTGTAGGGTTTCTCCTCTTATATTTGCATGACAACACAAAAGTGCTGCCACTTTTAAATTTCCTAATGAATGGTTTAATATTGGCATGTAACGGGAGCAGTTATTCTCCATAATGGAGTCAAAACATGTGTAATCATTTTTGACTCAATCAGACGGTTGCTTGGATTTATTGTCCAAGAATATTTAAGGCTTTTGTTAATCCATTTAATTAGTAGATTATATAGAGAAATGAAGAAAAAAATGCAAAAAAATGAGAAAAAAAGATAAATAGGAATGGAAGTCATAGAGAGGTGTCACATCACTTTATCTATGCCTAACTTTATATTATATATAGATATGTGGCACCTTTGATAGTTAGGTTGTGGTGAATTGAAGCTTAAAGAGGAATTTCTGGACTTTGGCTGAATTTGAGCTATGATTTAGGGTTATGATTAGGAAACCCGATCCCCATTTCATTTTGTTGTTTTCTATTTTGTTTATGTTTGTGTCGGTTGACTACCTTTGTATTTCCTGTTTTTTGACTACTATAATAAAGACCCTACTAAGCTACTCTTGCTTAGTGGTATTTAACTTCTTTTTTTTAAAAAAAAAAAAAAAATTAGGTTGTGGTATATCTTTGTATTCATCGTTTGATAAATTCAGGGACACAATCACCCATTTAGGTGATTCTATTCTTCTCCTTTATCACAAAGGACCATCCAATGGAATCTATTACTCACAAATTCATAGTTAAAATCAGTCGTTCCATGGATAAAAGTAAGGTAAGGGAATGGTTGAATAAGCCTCCAATTAATCATGCTTCAAAGAATATAATTCAACTCTGATAGACCCTATCTCTGTATTGAAATGGCTAAATTACAGCGATAAATTACAGTGATGATTTGTGGAGTTGTGGTTTTTCAATGATGAGTCGAAGAAAAAAGCATATGAACTGGTCGATGCGTACTAGGTTGCAAATGAAAATTTAGGACCATTTTATAGTTTAGGAAAAATATTTGGGCCTCATGGACTCACCGATCAGATTTGGATATTGGGCCTGAAACTAAATCATTTGTTTGCACGGATTGGCCTTCAAAGGCGCAGTCTTTAATTTTTGTCCTTCAAATTGCTGGTCTTTAATTTTTGTCTTTCGCTTAAAAAAGTGGCCGAAATTATCCCGAGACTCTGATTCGAACCCCTTCTTAGTGAAAAAAAAAAAAAATCGCAAGACAAGACTTCGCGAAAACTCTGCCTTATTAGGCAGAATTTGTCTTAAAAGTCTGCCTTAACGCAGAGTTTAATTATGCCTTATAAGGCAGAATTCAAAAGTTTGCCTTGCGAAAATTTTGCAAGGCAGATTTTTTTTTTTTTTTTTTTTTAACTCTGCTGAAATTCTACAAATGTTAGGCCATAAGGCTTAACTTTTGCCTGGATAGGCCTAATTTGCTACGAAACTCTGTCTTATTTTTTTTTTTTTTTTTTATTGTGTCGAGATTCAGAACCTCAGGTATTCTAGGTAAAGGCAACAATTAAAGTCCACCAATTTGAGGACAAAAATTAAAGACTGCAAATTGCCCAAACTAAATGCCAAGTTTCCGAATCATCTACAGTCCCACATCACGGAAACATCCAGAACTAATTGTGAATATCTTATTTTGTAAATTCAGCTAGTTTGTTATAGAATAGCAAGTAGAATTAGACACATGTGATAGTTGGTAAGAATAGATTCTCTTTCACTCATATAAAATAGCATACAATGTACAGCATTCTCATTCAATTCAATCAACACAAGAATATTTTCCATTTATATTTTCCAGCAAAAAAAAAAAAACACAAGAATATTTCAACATATTATATTTTCCATTTTTGCATAGTTTCAGCCATACCCATCCCAATTCTTTGTTCACCAATTTTAGGGCCGCATATTATATTGTCCACGCTTTAGTTAATTAGATTGGGAGTGTGGGGAGTGTTAGAAGTTGAGTCCGGAACCCAAATGACCCCAAAAAAGTGTTTTTGAACCAAAATACCCCAATAACAAAAAAAAAAATATTACAAAACTACCTTTAGCGCATTAAATTACTGCGCTAAAGCACTTAACTGTGACGGCACCGTTAAGTACTTTAGCGCAAAGAATTTACTGCGCTAAAGGGTCCTTGTTTTTTTTTTCTTTTGATTAACCCCTCTTTCATTACACTTTTTAACGTACTTTGACCATAAATTACTCATGCTTCGGGACCCGCAACTTCAATATTTTATATAGAACCCTACTTATTTTTGTGCAATTAATAAGGTAGGTTCAATACATCAAGGATAAGAAAATCTTCGGATTGCCGTTTTAGTGATCGAAAAGTGCTCAAACGCCATTTTTGTTTGAAGGCTTGGTGTCATTAGCTTTAAGTTCTTTATGAATACTTAAACTTGTTCATTAATAATAAACCAAAACTAGTAAAAATACAACCATCAAAAAAAAAAAAAAAAAAAACCTTAAAATACATTCATCAATTCATGCCCTTGAGTTGATGAGAAACGAAACATACTAATATTCTTCAAAATAACAACATCATCATAAATTAAACTTAAAACTAAAATCACAACATTCTTAATCATCATTAGAATAGAAGTCCTCAATATCATCCTCAGAAAAATATTAGCGGTTTCTTAAGACACATCTTTTTTTAGTAGATGTTAGTTCTCTACCGATTGATGATGCTTGTTCTTCGGCCAACTTTAGCATGTAAAATCACATCGTCTTGCCAGCATTCTGTTGTTTTCTTTTCTAATCCTTTGTACGGCAAGCTCGCAAGTTTCTGGACCTACTCGAGGCATGGTTGTGGAGTACCTTGTTGGGATTGGAGCGTTGAGATTTTTCAAGTCACGAACAAGACGTTCTGATTCGGCAAGCCGATGTGACCATTCTCGGCGTAAACCGCAAAAATATTCTCACGGATCTGAATATTTCACACTGCAGAAATCATCATTACGCTCTATAAGAAGGTGGGGATTTAGCTCGTCTAGTTTGAAATCACTGGTATCACTCGAAAAACTGCTATGATTTGAACTCTCATCATCACTGCTATTTGGTTCTTTTGGAAGGAGTAAAAACCAAGCTGAGTTTCTACTACTTGACATTGAATACGTTGTAGTCTAATAACAAAAGAAAGTGCTACTTATATAGTTGCAAACCCCCCATGTACTCCTAGTTGGGGGGTGGGTGGTCTTTATGACCCTACCTACTTACTTTATATAAAAAAATATTAGTCTTCATCGGACATCTCACAGTCCGAACCCCACTTGGATCTAAATCTTGTGCTATCATGTATACCATATTCTACCCTAAGGTAACGTATTTGCATCCGATTGTTCTCTTCGTAAAAACGGTAAAGAGCAAAATTAAACTCTTATGGAGTTCCACGAGGCATTGACATAGCACGTTTTTTTGGGCATTTAAGCCCTACTGACGCTAACTTTTGCTCCAGTTCTGTAGCCTCCCTAACACGCCAATTCCACTCCTCTGTCATCATATTGTTATAACGTTGGTTGTATCTCTCGTTTGGGTTGTTTGAGTATTCAAAATCTTCACCCAATTCCCATGTCCTACCCATTGCATCGAATATGTTTTCTGGAGAGAACGATATAACACGACTAATATTTCGAAGTCGGTCAAAAAATGACATAATAACTAAATTTTGTGTGGTTGGTAACTATTCGTCTAATTACGTTACATAACACTTGCTGCATGAAACCCAAAGTTTAATTCGAATTATGACGTTTTTCTATATGACAGTTGAGGTGACAACAAGTGCAGTGGTATAGCGCAGTAAAATACTGCGTTATGTCAGAACAACGCACTAATTTACTGCGTTATATGACATAATAACGCACTAATTTACTGCTTTATACATATATAATGCAGTAATTTACTCCGTTATTCTGTCATAACGCGGAATTTCACTGCGCTATACTGCCAGCCACCGACATAGCGCGGTGAATTCATGCGTTATGTAACACTCCGTATTTAATTTGATTTGACGTAACACTGCAAGACACACTAATTGCATGCATGCGTTGGTTGAATATTCAAACTTCAAATCTTATTAATACAGATTTCGAATGAGAGAAAAAATTCTAAGTTTCATCAATTTTTTAACAAAAGTTCTAAGTTTCATCCAGCTTTTGCATTTTGTATTCCTCCTAAATTAGTCAAAAAATGGAAGATGTTCCAAAAATTAGAGTTTCTTTATTCTGGGACGGACAAATTATATTCGAGGAAAATAATTTGCGCTATGATTCTCCCCCAAAATACCATGTTAAGTTTTCACTTGACTTAAAATTCTCAAAACTACTCCAAGCCTTGTATAATAGACTACAAGTTAGTAGGAGTGATTTTGATTTAAATATAATTGGAAGATATCCAATGTCATTTACGCCGCAAGGTGTAACTAGTTATGGACAGTGGTACATTCAAGACGATGATTCTTTGACGGATTATTTGAAGGCACCTTATGATTATAGGGAATGCATAACTTCAAACGTCCTTGAAATGTACACAGAGAAGGTCCCCATTAATCGACTTGAATGCATGGCTAGGGCTAATCGGGAAGCCCGAAATAGACCTCGTCGGGAAGGCCCGTTTAGAATTCAGGCCGAAGTCACTCAAGCGGAACCTACTTATGAACACAATTACCTTGACATGAGTACTTATGAAGGCATTTTGACGAGCTAAATGCCTTTGGATAGTTTAAGTCAACAATTTGATGGGCAGTGGTAAATATTCATTTTTTACATTATTATTATTGTGTAGTGGCACTTGAATGCTACTAATGATGTCGATTATATTAGTTAGGGGTTATACACCTGATATGGATCATATCAGACAGTCCTCTCAATCAGGATGGATGAATCAGGTTGGAACACCTCAGCCTATCCAACTACTCAAAACGATGGTCCTTCCTCAAGTTTCGGTGCAGTTGATTACTATCGGTATGTCTATTTTTTTTTAACATCAATAGTATTATTTGATGTGTAGTAGTTAAAATACTCTACTTTCTTATGTAAGGAGAATGTGGTGGTTGCACTAAATTATAGGCAAAGACCTGCTATGGATGGTCCAAATTATTCGAATTATATAGTGACATCATCGAGCGATAGTGAGGAAATACCTAATGCGGAGGAAAGTGACGATGAAGAAAGTGAGGATGAGGTTGAGGTTGGAACTAATCCTCAATATCAAGTAGAACTATTGCAAGACATGATGAATGATACACTCAAATTACACCTATTAATGGTGTAACGCGGACGTTGTCAAATATAGTAACCCAACAAGGTTGGGGTCGAATCCCACAGAGAACAATATGCAGGCAATTTAAGCAAATTAGGAATTATCACTAACAATAGCTAGACCGAACGCATCAATGGTGGTTTTTGATAAGGTTTTGATAAAGTACGGAAATATAAATTCTAATCTAGAAAGCAAGTAAATTGATCAATGGCCACAAGAATGGAATAAAGGAAACTACTTCTCAAGTAACGATCCAATATATTTCACGAATTATAAATAATAGCAAGTTTATTTTATTTAGGCTCGGATAATGACTCTAAATTAACTTCTCCCGAAGATTAACTAGACTACCCAGTTGAAGATCCCTTAAGCAATTAGGAGCATTAAGAACACCCGAATATGGCCATAAGTGGTATCGCCATTCCTAGGTCAATTTCCATTAGATGAGGTTAACGCCCCAAATTCATGTTAATTATTCTATCCCAACCCCGTTCTTCCTCTTCAGAGTTTCAAACAAAGTAAATGGGCGAGTCCTAGGGTTAGCTAATCCCTTGAGAAACGTTAAAGAACAAGAATTTTAAAATAACAAGAACTTACTTGATTAAAAATAATGTCGATGAATAAATAATCAAAACAAGATTATCAATCTCAATTGTCACAAAGAAATTTCCATAAACAATGTTCGAATAAAAGAAAGAATATTTATGTAGGAACCCTAGCCTCCAAACTTGTGTTTTATGCCAAAGATAATTTTACAATGTTCCCAGTTGGCTTTTAACTGAACTAGAATAGAAAATTTCGTCAAAATCCAAGTTCTGCTCGTACTGGGCCTGAAAACCTTCAGCGCGAACGCGCCACGTGGAAGCGTGAACGCGTGGATGACGTCAGCAGGAATTCTCTTCTTCAGCGTGAACGCGTCATACACTGGCGCGAACGCGCAAAGTCACTTACGCACGTGGGCGCGAACGCGCAAGGTAATTTTCCACCAAAATTTCCACAATCTCCAGTTGTTTCCAGTGATCAGCTTTTTTTCCTCTTTTTCACTTGTTTTCCACACTTAGGCTCTAGGGACCTCGTATTACCTGAAACATGATAAAAACCACGTAAAATCACATAGACTTGCTTAAAAACAAGTAAAACTTATAGCCGAAAAGCATCGATTGTGGCGTAAAATCACGCCACATCAATGAACAGTCCGGCACACCAGGAGGAACTGCATTCACAGCAACCACTTGAACAGCAAGAGTCGACCTCGGTTCAGCCGCAAATCCAATTTCAATAGCAAGAGTTGACCCCGATTCAGTGGCATTCCGATGAGATCCCCTATCTTGATCATCTTCAAGATTGCCCAGATGCCTTTGTCTTTACTAGGGATGATGATCATATTTGGCGAACTTTGTGGAAAGAGCTAGTGGATCTTTTAAAACAAAAGGCTCATATTGAAAAAGGCATGATTTTCAACTCGAAAAAATCATTGCAAAGAGTCATGTTAAGATTTATTGCATCCGGGGGGATGAGGGAGTTTAAAGTTGACGATTCCACACGAAAACTTTGGCGATTGGTCTGCAAGCGAAAATATCAAGACTGCGAATGGATGCTCCGTGGTAAGGAAACTGTTGAAAAGATGTGGACTATTTTAAAGCTCTACACAAAGCACACTTGTGATATGGGTGACCTCCCAGATGATCATTGCAATCTAGATACTAATATGATTGCTCGTGTGTTAGTTGGCGACATTGGAAAAAACCCAAGGTATCCCCTTCGCCTAAGTTTATTTTATTTTTGAAGTTAATATGATGTTCCTCGTTGCTATATGATGATATTTCAACTTATTCAGGTTCCCTATTAAAGATTGTATTACAGCCGTCCTGAAAGTATATAGCAAAACTATTAATAAGAGGAAGGCGTATCTTGGGTGTAGGCGTGCACATGAGATAATCTACGGCAATTGGGAGGGCTCTTTCAAGAAGTTTCCGAGATACATGGCGGCTCTACAACACTTCAATCATGGTACTGTTGTTAAATAGAAGCTCAAATCAAAGTTTAATACTAACTTTTGGGCTTCAATTACAAAATTTAATACTTGGCCAAAATATACCAATAAATCCTTAAGATTGTTAATTGGTGTCAATATCCCTTTATAAAGTCATAAAGTTTTCGCGCAAATATTAATCCTCACTTGCTTCATTAATTATGATTTCATCAATATTATACGCAATATATGTTTCTTTTCACATGCGGATCTAATTTCTTTGTTTTTGATTGAGCTTTGACTGACATCATTATTGATGCAATATGATTCTCTATTTATGTTACCAATTTGTGTTTGAACTTTGAAGGTGAAAACAAAATGAGCTATAAAGTTTCAATTTCTTGCAATGTTTGGTTAAAATAAGAAAATATTTTTAAGCACTTATTTTTAAGTCAAAAATAACAAAAATAAGCCAAAAGCCATAAGCTAGAATTCGTAACTTATGACTTTTGGCTTATATGTCAAAAGCCATAAGTTCATCCAAACCGGCTCTTAATAGTTGAAGTACCTACCCACACATAATCAGTACGTTAATAGGAAGTCCACAAGGAATTCTCTATTGGCATTTTGTGTCAAAATGGGAATCTTTATTTGACTTTTGAGGGTCAAAAACATGTTTTCACATCTTATCTTTCCCAAACCAATTTGATCTTCTGCAATGGAACTTATTTGTTTATTAAGTAAAATCATAGTGCTTCCAATATCTGTATAGTCATTTTCCAAAACATAAAAATATCCTAGCCAAAAAAAAGGGCTAAAATTGACGCGGTTAAGAAATTAAAGTACAGAATAGAGCATAGAAGAAAGTGGGAAAATGACTAGGAAAGTGGGCCCATGAGAAAAGTATCATGAGCCCAACATTGGCTGCAGCCCACTCAAATACCAAAGTCCTTTCCCCACTTCCACTTCAGTTGTTTGCACGGATTGTCCTTCAAAGGTACAGGTCTTTAATTTGTGCCTCTCATATATGTGGTCTTTAATTTTTTGTCTCTCGTATATGTGGTTCTTAATTTTTGCGCTTACTACTTATTTAATGAAAATATTCAGATCTGTTTTGCTCGGCATAAGTTCTGTGTTATCTTAGGAAACTGAACTTTTGTCTACCTTGGCACAAGTTTTGTAAGAATTAAATTATGCGGCATAAGTTGTGTTGTATTTTTTAAATTATGTTGAGTGTTGAAAGTTTTACCTTTTCCGGCATAACTTGTGTGGATGTTATGGTACATATACAAAAGCTAAATGTAAACTTTGCGGAGCGAAATCTAAATTTGTGTCGTTTTTCAGATTATATTGAGTGTTGAACGTTTTCTTTGTCCGGCATAACTTGTGGAATGTTGTGATACATATACCGAAGCTAAACGTAAAATTTGCTGAGCGAAATTTCAGGAGTCGTTTGGACATGATTTGAAATCACGATACGAAATCAATGATTTGAAATCGGGATGATTTGAAGTTGAAGTTTTGTTTGGAAGTACAATTTAGATTTCTTAAGTTGTATTTTTTCTCATAGGCATAAAACCCACAAGTTGTGAAAACCATCAAAACTTTTTCAGTTCTTAGACAACCTTACTAAATGAGCAAATCATAGTTCATAACAAAATTAATACGCCACTAGAAGGCCTTTTTAAAAAGTACAACATCAATTGATCGAACTTTAGTTCAATAAAAAGAAAAATTGAACATGAGTTGTAGTGTAACTATTCCTTAATATAATCCTCCCGTAAGGTATATGGTTGGTAAGAGTAAATTTGTTATTAAATATACTACCAACTTGCAGATCTTTTTTAATATTTGATATAAATGATTGGTAAACATAATTGGTAAATACATCTACCAACTTATGGATCTTTTTTTACAAAATATAAGCTTATGGGTCAGGTTTTACACTTAATTTTTTTTTGAAATTATGATTTGGAATCCCAAATCATTTTTTTTTTTTGGGAGAATTTGGAATTTGAAATCAAGATATGAAGTTAAAGTTGACATTTTATGAAAATTGCATAAACAAACGCTGATTTATATCGCATGACCAAACGCCTACTAAGTTATATCATGTCAAAAGTACCTAAGACAAATATTAAAGACCACAAATTTGAGGGATAAAAATTAAGGAGCACCCCAAAATAGGGCATTTGTGCGAATGACCCCTTCCACTTCGTCTTTGGCTACAGAATTTGAGATAAAACCCAGTGAACCAAGACAAAATAAAATAGGTAATTTAGTGATTTACTACTTGTCGTAATTGACTAGTTTTACAATTGTCCCAGTTTTTCTTCGAAATCTTCGATACAAAAAGTAAATTGTTATGAGGAAATAGTCTCCCATGTCCATTTACAATTTGATAGAAGAAAATGATTTTTTTTCAAATCTCTTATGTGTTATTTATAGATCTCTTATATGTAAAAATGAAGATTTCTTATAAGAAGGACATAAAACGAAAAATAAGTTTCTGAAAGACTACAAAACCAATTGACGGTAAATTGTTTGGGTAATATCAATCCTCCATCCGCCGTAAAAGCATATAAATGATGCATCTTTTGACTCTTCTGTATTATCACTTGAGAGATACTAAAAGTGTGAGGTCACTATCCCGTTAACGCCGCCTTAACGAGAAGGGTAATAGGAGCCTAGTCCTTTTTGCAGTCGGCTATAGCTCAAACAGGTACGTCGTTTTATCCTACTAATCTCTTATTATTTTGGGTCCTATTACCACGTTCGATTTTGAAATTATCATATTAAATATCTTACATGTGGTACGTAAACCAATTGATAGATATGAACTAATTAAAACTAATTAATTATTTACATAAGCCAATATGTAAACTTAATTTTGTGCCACTTCATTTGATCGTGTGAGACCGACATGCATTACGACTCCTAAGATCTTTTCATAGATTAATCATATTTCAATTTTCTTTTCTTACGTCTAAGGTGATGAATAATCTCTCACCTTAGCATAATGTAAATTAGCTGATCTAACTTAGCTATCTATAGACTCTCGACTCCTTTTCTTCTCCATTTTCTCTCTTTCACTTCTTATGCCCAGTCTGCCTCTCTTTCTCCTTCAAATCCTCCCTCCTTTCGTTCTATGTTTGGGTTGTAAATCGAATTTTTCTTTCTATGTTGAGGTGCCGGCGACAAAAAAATGGAAGAGTGTACAATTGCTTAATTCTATAAATGTAAAAGCTTGCAAGCATGAAAAATTATAAGCTTCAAAGTGAAAAGTTGCTTAAATCCACAAATGACCCTGAACAATATTGTCGATAAACAAAACATGAAAACTCAGAATTTCACCGATGATGTTTATAAAAGAAAACCGTGAAAAATGTTAGAATTAAGAAAGGAAACAAATTTAGTTGCGAGTAGGTTAGACAACTAATAGGACTCTAATTTGCCTTTTACAGTCTTTTCTCTGTAAATTAAAACATATTAAATAAAAGTATTAATTACTTAAAAAAGTTACCGTATTTATCTTAGAGATTACTTGATGGTGTAACAAAAATAGTACACTGACAGTGCACCAAACTTAAATAAATTTATATATATATATATAAAAGAAACTCAAACTTAGCCATTTCAGACACCTCTTAAGAAAACACCTCTTAAGAAAACACTAACTCCTAGACAAAAATAGGTGATTTGACTAAATTATCACTAATTAAATAAGCATTGAGATTTGATCATATAACACTTATTAGGGACAAATATGGAAAAGTAGGGTTAATTCTTTCTTGATTTGATAAGTGGATTCTTTTTTTGATTAAAAAAAAAAAAAGGTTAAGTGGATTTTTTTTTTTTTTTTTTTTATCCGGAGGGAGTACATCTTTTAACCCCCCACCCCACCACCTTCACCCCATACCAAAGTATCGACATTGTTCTAATTTTATGTCATATTACTTGATCTTTATTGTGAATGTGAATAGAAATATTGGCATAACATAATCCATCTATTAACGATGACGTATGAAGCGTAACCTCCAGAATACAAAGTTGTGAAGCTATCAACCAATCAATAATAAAGTCGTTTCTTTTTGGATAGACTTATGTCAATTTTGGACCCGCTTGTTCAACGGTAGAACACAAATCTGGAGTACATGGAACAGAAGAATTTCTTTTTTCTAGTGCTTTACTGCAATTTGTTCGGCGTTAGTTTAAACAATTCATTGGTCGTTCTGTTGATGGTTAAATTTATTCAGGGATTAGATATATAGGGTTTAATTATGTAGCTAATATTAAGTTATTCATATATTAGCTACTTCATTTTTTTTCGCCAAAATAATATATAAATTTACTTATAAATATTTTATATATGTGTGGTTGCAAAATAATAATAAAAAAATATACTTATTATGCTAAAACTATATACAGTACAATTAAAAAGCGACAAAATGTATTATTAGTTATACTAATTTCAAGAGATAATGGTAAAAAATAAACCTGAAGTATCACTTTTTTGCGAGTTTTCTATCTGAACTACCAGGTGTTTGAATTTTCTACCAAAACTATCATCAACTATTTATCAGAATACACCTCGAAGATGACTAGATCGAGTATTTGAATATAATCACCAAAACACGCGTGACAGCTTAATATGCCCATAAAATTTCCTCTACATGGCAACTGATCCATTAATTTCGAGGCGTGTTTTGATAAATAGTTGGTGATAGTTCAGGTAGGAAACTTGTAAAAAAGTGATACTTCAAGTGTATTTTTGACCACTATCTCTTAATTTGTTTCTATTTTGCAAGTAATTCTTTGAATTATCCGTACGAATTGCCATTTGACACCATTTTTAAACAAAAAAAAAAAAGCGTACAACATGCACTATTAAATACTAGTCGATGTGTGTGTCAATAAATAATTGGTAATGTTCGACTACAACGCACAAACACTTGAAATTCAGATAAAAAAATACTCGCAAATCAGTTTTTTACCGTTATTTCTAATTTTAACGCACCACAAACTCCCTTCCTAACCAGCAACCAAACACACCTCAATGTTTGGGTATCGACAGGATATAGATCCAATATGTCAAAAGTGTGAACAAATCGCAATGTGGGGTCAATTGCTTTCGAACTATTTTCAAGCCGTGCATGGCCGCCACGTGGATATAAGGCTGTGGGAGTCCACACGTGTGACGGGACAGCATAACGCGCTTTCTTAGTACGAAAAGGCCAAAAAAAAAAAAATCACGCCCACAACATATCCAAATGGAAATCCAGTCCAAAATATGTCTAAAGAAAGTACGGGTGACTCTGCTTTTCTTTTCTTCTTGTTTATTTATTATTTTAACTAAGCTATATTCTCTAGATTTTACATAAATTATTATATTATTCAATAAAGAAAAACATAATGTGGGAAGACTCTAGGCAAGAATCCCTGCTTGAGAGCAACTTTTTATATATCTCGCATGCTATCTGAATCATGACGCAAGTCCTCAACTCCGTTAGTCATTCCATCAGTTACTCGTCGATTAAAAAAAAAAAATTAGCTAATCTTCGCAATAGAATTATTCGAAATCGGTTTACAATTGTAGAAATTTGTACAATTAAGAAATTTAACAGCTTTTCAGCTTACACATCCATTAATTACTGAATTATATTGCTTAAATTATTATCCATGCGATAACAATCATAACGTAAAATAAATAAATAAATAAATAAATAAATAAATAAATAAATAAATAAATAAGAGGATAGAATGTGCATCCTAATACTTGTATCATGATTCTAATCTCACCCAAGATATTTCCTCTTCTACGGTCCCATCGATCTCTGTCTGCGGATTCAATTCTATCAACAACAAAAAGAAAATTAGAGAAATGTTGAAAAGTGATTTACATGTAAACTTTATCTATATTGTACTAGAAAAAGCATGTTTATTTTAATAATTGTGGATTTTTCGTGTATGGGAACAGTGCTGACGAGTGACATCAGAGAGAGGTCTTTTAATTTTGATCATTAAAGTGGTAACCATTCGTGTATATATGCTTTACTTTGGCCACACACTCGTTAATCTAGGGAAGAACGCCTTTCTTTTTTCCTCTTTGTTCAACGAGAGCTCTTAAAAGTAATATTCGCTCCGTCCCAAAAAAATTTTCTTACTTTGACTTAAGCATAAACCTTAAGAAATAAAGAATTTTTTTTAAAATGTGTAGTCTAAAACAAATATTAAATATTTATGCGGTTGTAAATTATCTCATAAAGTTAAATTATTTCTAATTATAGAAATATGTTAATCTTTTTAGAACAAACTAATAAGGAAAGGATGAAATTTTTTTGGGACCGAGGGAGTAGTAGTGTCTCTTTCCAAAGGTGATTCTTGGAATTCAGTGAGCTACTATCAAACGAGTTTAAATTATGGATAGAATTAGTTAAATATAATTCAAGTAGAAAAAGTATATATCATCTCATCTGTGTATGACGTTGTTTCTTGTTGGATTAAGGCATCAAGCTATATTCTAAAAAGATGTTGGGAACATTCCACTTGCTTGATTACATTTGAGGTGATGTGACTCGTATATTTAACTTGTATATTCTATTATTTTATTAGAAACGTCCCAAGTGTATCCTGTTCATTCAACATTGATGTTGCACTTATACAAATGAAATTGTTTGGTAATTTATTTTACAAGGGTAAGTTATATATTACTACAGAAATAGTAAAACAACAAAAGCTCCCCTTTTTCCTAAAAACCATTTCAGGCCAGGCTTATAAAATAATCCACACCTCCTTATAAAATATTGCTGCTGGCCAGGTTTTAGCACCATGAACATAACGACATATTGTGTCAGAGGCTGTGCTAGGATTCGAAGTTTGTGGATTCGAGATTTTAATTCGTTTAAGTTACTGGGTTCTAAATTAACACTTTATACATATTCAATGAATTTTTCAAGACAAATACAGAATTTAGATCAAAATTACTGGGTTCGGGCACCAACCCCGAATACTATGCTAGCTCCGCCCTGGTATTGTGCTAGAAAGTTAATGAATAAGAGACCCTCATTTCCCTTTTTAGTACACAAAAACAGAGACACAAATACATATTATACCACATCAGCATATACAAGTCATGATTGTTTACTCTTAATTCTGAAATTATAGGAACTTTATAAATTTTTCATGTTAGGTTGGCTAAAATATTAGTAATTAATATAATGACTTTCTTGATAAGAATAGAGAAAACAAGTTTCATGAGTGATATTCAAGTGGCATTGCTCCCTCAATCTCTTCCACCATCCCATCCTCAACCCTACAACGTTACTTTTTTCGTAGATTATATATAAATACTATTAAATAATATATATTATTTTACTTACCAAACACTAAATATTACTAAGTAAGAAAATTAGTTATTTTGCAGAAAAATATTTCCCAAGAGAACATATTTCGTGTAATTATATATTTTCCTCATGATTTACAATATCTTATCTAATTTGTATAAAGAGAACCCACCATGTAATTAGAAGTTTTACGTAGGGGTATATGATAGGCGGATATATTTGATTGAATTTGAGCATGTGTTTAGGGAATATTGATACTTATATGCATTTGTTAGTATTTATCGGTATTTTCTTAGCCAAGGATTAGATAAAGCAAACAAAAGCCTAAAAGTTTGGCATCCTATAATAAATTGCAGATTTTACTGTGTATTTTAATGGGAAGGTAAAAATTCTCTTCATTAATTCATGCTCCATAATATCTATCCGTTAATAACACTCCTAATATAAAAAATTTCTTCCTTAAAGCTAAGTAAATTTCAATGATTCACTACTCTTGGGAATATTTACAAACACCACCATCCCAAGAAAAGTGAGACAGGACGGAATGTAAAAAGTGGGATTGGCTCTCAATACGTGTATATCAACACAACAAAGACGAATTTTATGGGACTTTCTCGATCAACTAGTAGACTTTCATGAGAAAGAGACCAAACAAGGCGGAGTACGTATTTAGAAGTAGACTGAAATGTATATTCTACCGAGCACAAAATGTATACCAATTCTATATTGTATATCTAACGGGTATCACATGAATATTAGAGCATTATAGTGAAATCGGTAATATAATCTGTAGCACTTACCAATGTATCACATTATGTATATACAATTTGTATCACATTACTTCGCACTGTATCATATTATTAGAGCCAAAGCTCTTATGTACAAGGGTATTAGAGCAATATATTGTATCACATCTTTCAATGTATATCATTATGTATATCTTAACTTTGAAATCACTGCCCGTACACTACATAAATCTGTTGATAACCAAAGCTAAATTAGGGGCAGGAATTATAGACTTAGCAGTAAGAAAGATGGAGGATATTTAAGAGAAGAAAGTGGTAATCGAACTATCTATACTATATTAAAAGCACGAAAGGCTTTAGAAATGTTGACTGAACTTTTTGTCCTTTATTAAAAGATTTCACATTAGACAAAATAATCATTTAACTATTTTCTCAATATTTAGGATTTTAAAAGTCATTAAAATAAAATTAATTTTTAAATCTAAAATAAAACCCACTTAGGTTAGAAGAAGACATCTATAAAAGCACCTAATGGTGCCGCTAAACTTTATCATAAACTATATTGCGTCTCTTCTCGACTTGATAATTGATATCAATGCTTTAATATGTAATTGTTGTTTTACTTCGTTTTTGTGTGGTTTTAATAGGACGACTCTCACCTATTGCTTCCTACTATTTGTTTTTGCGTGGGCTTAAAGAATTTCGCTTTTTATTTGTTTCTGTTAAATTGTCACCATTTTTTTCAATTCTAATCATATTTGTCCTACTTTGCAGCGACAAATAATGGAGACAAAAGTAAGTAGAATCAATCGTTAATTTTTTTTTTTTAATCTGCGGTAGGTGATTCGAGCATTAAATCTTATATTGTTTTGTTTAAATTAATTTTCAGTTATATTTACATATATGCATGTTTAATTATCCTAATTATTTAAATTCTGTACACTTGCAATACCAATCAATCTTCCGATAGAAGTTCTAGAGTCATTCAAATCCACGCATCACTACGTTGCATCACGTACAAAATATCATTCTTCTCCCTATCTATCAAAGATGAAATCTATTTATTCTTGTGCACCATTTTTTTTCAATTCTAATTCTATTTTTTTACTTTGCAGCCACAAATAATCGATACAAAAGTAAGTGGAATCAGTAGCTTATTTTTTCTTTTTGGATCTATGGTACGTGATTTGAGCATTAAGTCTTATATTATTTTTTAAAATTATTTTTCAGTGATATTTGTAGATATACATGTTAGTTTATCCTAATTATATAAATTCCGGCGAACAAGGAGAGCTCACTTTCTTCATCAAATATTGAAATATTCATGGTTCATTGTGATAGAGGAAATAATATATTTGTGAAATTTAAAAATTTAATATTCATTGATGAAGCATAGGAATAATATTTGCATATTTCGGTTTAAATAGATGAATACAAAATTTATTGAAGAGGGAAAAAAAAGTAAGAAGCCAAACGTACAATTACTACGGATATAATTATTCTTTGTAATAGCTATGACTTCAGAAAAGGAATTGAAAGTGTCGAAATTTGAGAAAGAAATCTGATAAGTTATGAGGGGAAAAATCAAACAAGGAAGAGTCCTATGCCTGAAAGAGTAAAAGTGATCAAATCTTTGGGGACTGGGGGAGTGGGGTTAGAGGGAATGGAAATGCATTTTTAGGTAAAAAGGGATGCGTAGAATTTTTTTTCAAATTATTAGCTTCAGTTAATAACAACTTTAAAGGATTTAGTACACAAAATTTAATTGATTTAGAAGTCCTAATGTTGTTTGCCTTTTTAACCTTCTAAAAATTGATTTCACATTAGGTAAAATTGTTGTTTAATTATTTTCCTAATATTTAGAACTTTAGAATCAACTAATTTATTTGTTATTACATCTTTCCTTATTTGAATTATGTTGAAAGTCTTAATACTTAGAACTTTAGAATCTTTAAAGTGTTGCCTTATATAAATCTCTTTAAAATCATTAGAATTTTACATTTTATATATCTTACACATAATAAATTATATATAAATGATAAACAAAATACAATAAGGGAAAGAATAACGTAACCGAAGAATAAAAAAAGAGGACGTGTTTTATTTGTCCTTTCTTAGTGGTTTCGGACACGTTGTTAAGGGGCACACTTCTATTTGATTGAAAACATACGTTTTTTTTTTTTTTTTTTTTTTAAAAATAAGGAAGAAGAAAAATCTTTGTGTATTACCAAAAAAGTCATTGTAGAGTTCAGTTAAAAATTTAAGATTAAATTTAAAATTTGGGATGAACTAATATTAAGAATTTACACCAATTATATGTTTTTCAATATTGAAAACAAATAATAAAATTTAATTTGTCCTCTTAATATTCAGGACTTTGAAATCAACTAAAAATTTGATTATTAAATTCTTTTCTTATTGAACTAGGTCAGGAGTCCTAATATTTAGAACTTTAGAATTGACTAAATTTTACCTTATGTAAACCAAGTAACAAAAATAATTTAGGTTAGAAAGGAGATGAACACTCCTATAAGAAGAAGCCCGTACTCTATATTTTTAATTTGAAATCTTGATACAGTCGACGATTGCGGAGGTAAACTTGCTTGTGACTTGAGGTAAATTTTGTATACTCTTAGTTTGTTCTAGAAGTTAGAATTGATAAATGATTGTATTCTTGATAGACAATTCTATATTATTATTAAAAAGTTGCTATTTTTGTTACAATGTCTATTATATGGTTATCAATTTAAAATTGACCAATCGGATATCTTGAAGATTTTATTGGGTTATTTATATAGTATTTGCAGTTATAGATATTTTATTGTATGATATAATGACATGTTATGTTAACGTATTTGAGCGATATCTTTTTGTAGACGATATTCTTGGTGTATGATCCTTTTTGTCAATTTGGCTACTTTGTTATGACCAAATTCTTGTAATTGACATCGACATTCCCCTTGAAACTGCAATATAGTTGTCCATGAGAAAAATATACGACAGCAAATACAGTCCACATTAGCTATTGTTTGACAGTGTGATATATTTAATGTCATCGAAAAAATAATCCCACTAAAAATTATCATCAGATAAGGTAACTTAAGATATGCTAAGAACGACGTTATACAAAGATATTATGTGAGATACGACAACATAATATATTTGTCTCTCATATACTAAAATATCTATAGTTTACAAATAATTAATATATAATTAGTTTAACTAAATTAACATTATTTGCATGTTCAGTAAATATTGAATCCAACTATTATGTCAGCGTAATAATATCCATTTTCATCTTTTAGAAAATTACATTTATTTTAATTATATTAATTATTTATTGATTATTCTTATATTTATTTATTGATTTACGGGATGCACACGTGCAACACATGTACACTTAAATTTAGTATATATAGAAGCGAGATAATATGGTACAATGGGGAGACTATAACGTGGGATACCTTTATAATATGAAAGAGAATTATTAATTTGTTTATTTTATTAATTGGCTATACGATGCCAACAATTAAGAAGGAATTATGTATTTAGGCTATCAGATGCCAAAAGCTAAAATCTACGTTGTAGTGCTAATACTTAGCCCAGATTGTACTGTCACGTCAATTTTCCTTGAGGATAATAAATGAGATTTATTAACCTAAAGTTATTTCGGCTGAGATAAGCTAAATTACGATGGTTAAACAACGAGTCATAGCCCAACTCGCTCAAATTTTGCCAAAATTTTTAATTTCTTTTATTTTTATTTTTATTTTATTTTATAATTTCCTCAAGAACGGAACCAAAATATTTCTTTTATTTATTATGAAGGTTATTTATTTTATATCAAACAAGATTTCTTATGGATCAATCTGTGATATATTTTTGTACAAATGACCAACTTTTAGATATGTTGAATTAATGACTCGTCCAAACTTAGGTGTGTGTTAACAGATAAAATTCAAGAATAGAGCATGTAATTGAAAAATAGCCATATATATAAAAGTCATTGAAAAATAGCTACTTTTTAAAACGAATAAAATTTTGACAAAAATACCTCTCGCTTAAAAATCACAAACACCCACTTTTCCAGTTTTTATGCTTTTTCGAACTCCAAGATTTACTTCTTAGAAGTTTGAACTTCACGATTTTCATTAACTCCAACATTTTTTCTAAATTCCAGAAATTGTTTTTCTAACTCTAGCAGGGGAGGAGCCAGGACTTTTTACAAGGGAATTCAAAAAGGTAAAAAGAATGCCTTTAGCGAGACTCGAAACCGCAATAATGGGCTAAATATTATGCCCTTCAGTCGTTTGAGCTGAAGTTCAATATATATATATATATATATATATATATATATATATATATTTTGGTGAACTGGACATTTATTCATATACTAGAAAGGACATTAGTAGTAGAAGATACGAGGTCACTATCATAGATAGTGATTACATGACGGTTGCTTAAACATGCTAAACTATTACGCGATGATAAGGATACCATTTTACTAGTTAACTTCCCCTCTTGATCTGCCTGAACAACATGTTTGACAGATTCCGGAGGAGACAACAACATACATAGTTGATTACATATAGAAAGCTGAAGTTCAAATTATGTAAAAGTGAATTCAAAACTAAAAATTTATATATAAATTATCAAATTAACCTTATATATACAGTGTAATTTCGGCGAGGCGTTTCATTTGCACCCCCGCAATTTCGCCCTTCTAGCAATATATCCTGAACTCCAACATTTTTTTCTTCTTCTGGAATTTGAATTGTGTAAATTCATAATCTAACATTTTTTATTCTAAACTCCAATATGTTTTTATGAAGTCCGGCATTATCATGGAGGCCGAACTTAAAACCCCAAGACATTTTCCTGGAGTTTCAACTTCTAAAACTTAAATTTCAGGACAGTATTTTGGAGTTCCACGCTGTCTCCAGTATTTATTCCTAAACTTCAGTATTTCTTTTGAACTTTTGCATATTTTCATAAATTTTCAACACCATTTACTGGAGTTTTACGTGTGAAAAATTCAAATATTTAGCTAAGGTAATTTTATCTAGATTTTATTTCGGCATTAAAAAGGACTATTTTCAATTGCTTAACAAAACTTTGTCTATTATTCAATTACACACCCGAAAAATAGCTAAATCGCGCCATTTTTATGTGTTGAACGGATCATATTTTGTTTGGACGAGTCAAATTTTTTATGGATTAATTTTGCCCCTGATTCAACACATAAAAGGCATAACCGTATATATGTCAGTTATATTATCTTTTATATAAAAATAAAAAAAAAAAATCAAAATCAAGTCCAAATATGAACATATCAAGTTTTGCAACATTCAGGCGATTTATTTCATTCATTGGACTTGACCACAAGCAACAAATGAATGGACAAGATTGAAGGAGAACCAAATTGTGTGCTATCGGATCCCAAAATTCTGGTGGTCGTTTCATCCTTTGACTAGTGATAAAATATGGTAGTAATTGATATTTTGATTCCTTACTCCTAGAAAAATACAGGGAAAAATCTGATACACGATGATAATCCATGTTTTTCATAATTAATCAATAGGTAAATATACTTGAGCTGGTCAAACCTAAGTCGTATTAGCCTAGTCAAATAGTCAAACCAAAAATATTTCAGCAAAATAAGATGTTGTATAGCCACGATTTAAACTGGTGACCTCAAGGTTATAAGTTTTTAAAGCGTATTAATATTAATATTAATATTTAAAAGAGTTTAACTTTTATATATTGATATTTCAATTACCTAATACATAAATATATTTAATCTTCAATAAAAAGTGATACTAGTAAGCTAGACAATAAGACAAATTATTTGCTATAACATATTAAAATGATCGAATACATTGATAATGTCTTAAAATTGCCAGTAAATTTTATTTAGACACTCGAACTATAATATATATGTTCTAATTGAGTATCAGTACATATGATAAAGTGATCCTATTATACATACACTTCCATCTCAAATTTTGAAAAAATTCATGTATGTTTTCAAACGCTCATTACGTAGTCACATAAAATATGTCACATCTTTTAAGTATACACATAAACATCAATGGGAACATTCCTGAAGTTTTACGGCTTATTGAGGATAATACGTCTAATAAAGGAGGTGACATATTTTAAGTGGTTTAGTTATCTACGTATTGAGTGATTGAAAACACGTGCAGAAACGTAGCTTTTTCAAAGTTTTAGTCAAAAGTGTCTGATATAAACACTTTATCATGTGTTCAGATACTCAATTGAAAGAAATCATAATTTGAATATCTAAACGAAATTTATTAGTAGCAAGTTTAAGGGACTATCCATGTATTCGGCCAATTAAAATACGTTGATGGTGTATTTGATGATATATTAAATTAAATCCATTAAAGAATTATTTATTATTCCATACTCGAAATTCCGAAAGACCTGTACCGACGTCTCCGACACCCCAAACACGGTTCACTCTGTGCCACAACGCGTTCTATGTACAACAAGATGCAAGAATACAAAAAGCATAACAGTCAAGTATTTTTCCACTCTGTACACATCACATAAATAACTTATTAACATATCTACGTACTTTCTCTATATTTTCTTCCTAGGTACAAACCAAATGTTATGTTACAACAATAATAGAGAAAAGTTAGAAACCTTGTGGAACAAGCATCATAGCAACAACTTGTCACATAAATCAATCAAAGACCCATATATCCAAAGGTGGTTCTGTTTTCTTTCGCCAGCGTGATGTCACTTATTCGTAATATGAACAGGTGTGGATGTCAATTCTAAGTTATTATAATTTCAACTTTATAAAGATTAATATTTTGGAGAGAGAGGGAGAGACAGAGAAATGAGTTTCCGCGTAGAGAGATGAGACGGACACTGTTTGTTTGAAGGATGAATTAACAAAAAGAAAATGAACGAAAAAAAGAAGAAGATTTGATTCACATCTTTTTCCTTTAATTTTCTTTTTTCTTTTCTTCTTGAAATCTTGATGGAGAACTCAAAACACACAACGTTCGCTTTTGACACATAAGCCCATAGATATTCAATTCTTTTTCTTTGACAAATTCACACCTTATTTTCACACCATCCATCCCTTCCCCTACATATAAAACCTTTCTTCTTCTCTCTCCCCAAATCTTTTTCCTCTCCAAAGCCATCTCTCAACTTCAACTTCAACTTCAACCAAACACATAGCCCTTTTTTAATAATAAATCTTGCTAGGGTTATTATTATATGGATCCTCCTCTTCATCACCATCATCATCAACATCATCAGCAGCAACAACAACATCAGTTTAGTACTCATCAAAGTGTGAATATAGATACAACTAGTGGTGGAGGGATTAATATCGGTATATTTCTCTTTGTTTTCTGATTCATCATCTTTCAAGGTTTGTTTTGTTAGTTTCCGCATGACATGTTATTATTTATATCCTAACAGGTGCTAGTACTGGCGGGGATAGGTTCCCTCAATGGAGTATTCAAGAAACAAGGGATTTCTTGATGATTCGAGCCGAGCTGGATCAAACTTTCATGGAAACAAAAAGGAACAAGCTTCTATGGGAAGTCATAGCCACAAAGATGAAAGAAAAAGGTTACAATCGCAGCCCTGAACAGTGTAAATGCAAGTGGAAAAATCTTGTTACGCGCTATAAGGTACATATGAGTTCATTTCTCTTTTATATATATTATTCTTGACTAAAGAAACTTATTAAAAAGCAAATGAAAGAATAGACTCGTTCCTTCTTTTATTAGGTTTCTTTCCCAGAAAGTCACAAGCTAGCTGGACCAGATGCATCCGATTCAACTATATACTCACTTTTTTCTATGCAAAACTAAATATCTATGTAGAAAATTCTTAAGTTAAACAAAGATTAAATGCTGAATCCATAATTTTATTTTCAAAAAACACACTTATTTTCAGACTAGAATCTCAAAGATTGAACTATCAAGTGTAAATTTTAGCTTAGTATTCTATTTAAACTTCTGTCTTGAATCTTGCTGAATGCTTTCTTGGGATTGTTAAGTTTATTATCATCTTTTCTTATAAATATTTTTTCAATAGAATTTAGTTGGTATTTTTATTGTTTTTTTGTTTTTTGCCTTTCCATAATATTTTTCTATAGGGATGTGAAACGCTTGAGCCGGAAGCTCTACGACAACAATTTCCATTTTACAACGAGTTGCAAGCGATTTTAGGAGCTAGGATGCAGAGAATGCTGTGGATAGAGGCAGAAAGTGGTGCCAGTGGGTCGAAGAAGAAGGCTATTTCTTCTGATGAAGAGGAAGAAAATGAGGATAGTGAAGGAGAAAAAGTTAGCAAGAAGAAAAGAAAGGTTAAGGGAAATGTTAACATTGGTAGTTCTAGTGGTAGTGTGAATTTAGTGAGTAGTTTTAAGGAGATAATGGATGATTTCATGAAGCAACAAATGGCAATGGAAATGCAATGGTTAAAAGCTTATGAAGCGAAGGAAGAAGAGAGGAGAGTAAAGGAGATGGAATGGAGGCAAACAATGGAGGCTTTAGAAAATGAGAGGCTAATGATGGAAAGAAGATGGAGAGAAAGGGAAGAACAAAGGAGGATGAGAGAAGAAGCTAGAGCTGAGAAGAGGGATGCACTTATTACAACTCTTTTGAACAAGCTCAGAAGAGAAGATCACAACATGTGACTTACATGGTCAGACCTCTCTATAACAACCATCATCTATGTTATATCATATGTTTCTATAGCAGCATTTCGCTATCGCAGCCAAAAGTATCAGAACAAACAACATCGTTATACAGAGGTTTGACTGTAATTTAGGGTATAAAGGAAGTGGAGTATTAGCTAGCTAGCTGAGTAGACTAACTGTTTTCTTTGATTAAATTTTGCTGATGATCATGTTCTGGGGATGTTAAGAAGATGAAAAAAAGAAGCCCTTTGATCAGAGGTTTGTCTTGCAACTCTCTTCTTGTAGTGAAAATCGAACTAAGTGCTCCATGCATTTTATGCATCTTCTTTCCTTTTGCAAGTTTATAAAATGTCTCACTTTCTTGATTTTTACGTGCTCTTGAGCTTTAAACTTCATCTTGCATTTCTTCGTTATTCTAGTAGACAAAGCAACTTACTTTATTATGGTTAAATAATATATGTGCAGAAAAATATACGTATTAAAAGTTTAAAGCTTAATCTATATATTTATAGCAGGTTACATATTATTTTATGAGGTTTCAATTAATACTTATCTTGTAAATTTCTTATAGTTACATTATAATTAGTAGTTTGGTCATGTAAAAATACCATCGGTGCATAGAACTGTGGGAGAAGAAAAAGGTTTATATGCCTGACATCACATTATTTGTGCAAGGTATAGTATTGGGGGGTTATATAATTTCAATATAATGGTCCTTCGTTTATTTGTCCTTAGTTTTCTTTGTTTTATCGATAGTACAAGGTTTTATTTCATGGTGTAAACTTAATAACCGTTAGAATAGCTAGCTGGTGGTACGCGTAAATGGAAAGTCAAAGTTTGGAGTTGGAGTAAGAGGATTTCAGATTCTGTTACACCTTTTTCTTGGTGCTAGGCTGTTTGGTGATACTTGTAATGATTGCCCATCTTTCTGCCAAAGTTTTTTTTTTCTTTTTTTTTTTTTCCTTTTTTGAAAATGAGATCTCATACATCTTGTTATATGAACAGTCCTCGTTAATTTCTTGCTATTAGACATGCTCTTAAACAGGGAAAGATGTGTGTGTGTGGGTTTGGTGTGGTGTGGACACTAATGGTGCACTATGAACATTAGATATTCGGTGGAGTCCATTTATCTCCAGGAAGCTTAAGGTGGTGGTGACACATTAAAATTGATTATATCTTGGTAGATCCTACTTAGTAGTATGTTTTTTCAAATCACCTTTTTGAGCTATATATAGATTGCAATAATGTAAAAAATAGGATTTAAAATAAATGGAATTATATCCATTATAATGTGAAGGATTCATTGCCATTTGATGGGAGCACTGAGAGGGTTCAGAGTTTAGGACGCGATAATTAATTTGGCGTATGCAGTTTATTTATAGATATTTACTCCAGTATAGAACTTCAAATGAAGTCGTTTAGTTATTGTCCACTTTGAATTACCGTGCATTGATCATATAGAGACCAAGTCTTTATTATCTTTCTATGTTTGTTCTATGAACAAATTTTAAAAGACCAAGTACTTTCCTAATTACTTTATGATTGATTACTAAGAGCATTGGATGTGCATCTTAGTTCAATGTCTGAATTACCTTATTCTGCTACTCCTGTATTTTTCTTTTCTTTTCAAAGAATGAAGAAATAAAAAACAAGAAAATTGATTGTGTTGGTTCATGTATGTCTGCACAGGAAACCAAATTAGGGAAATAAGCCAATCAATGCAATACTCAATGACATAAATATTTTACTTCTGTCACAAATATGATGCAATGCATGCATCTCTTTTTAGGGAAGCTAATTATATGTTCAGACTTAGGTTATTTTTGACAATCTTCTTTCTTGTTTAGTTTTTTCTTATTCCATCATAATATACTTCAGAATTTATATACGCACCCGTAGTTATTTGTAAATTATGATTCAAGTTAAATGATGCGTGTGGTTCTTCCATTTAGTTCAAGTAGTTAGTGGGTCTCTTTTTTTCTTTCTTTTGGTGTATACAGACATAATTATATTTATGAGTTTAAGTTATATACTCTCTCTGTCCCAATTTATATGATACTTTTAGCTTTTTGAGATTCAAATTGTATGAACTTTGACCAGCATTTTTTTCACCAAATTGATATGAGAAAAGTTGGAGCAACTTATAGTGCTTTTCATGTAGTTGGCAAATATATAAATTTTAATCTTAAAATATTGAGTTAATCTAATACTACAATTTAACTTCAAAATTTAGTCAAATTAGCTCTCGAAAAGCGAAAAGTATTACATAAAGTGGGACGGATGAAGTATATTATTTGTAAAGATTCAAGTTAAATGATGTGTGAGGTTCTTCCATTTAATTCAAGTTGTTAGTGGGACTCTTTTTTACTTTATTCTGGTGTATAGAGATGATTATATTTATGAGTTTAAGTTATATACATCATAAGATTAAGAAACTTTCTAAGTCACTTTTATCTGTTTTAATTTTAAGTACGGATCTTTTACATTTTGGCTTATTGTTGATATCCTTTGAATGACTTGATAGTGTGAAAATAATGTATATAATTTTCGAATTCCTCATAAATTCAAGTTTTGTTTTTAAATAAGCAAAGTGAATTACATACATGGGATGAAATTACCATTTACCCGACATGAATTCTGTGATTTAACCTAATTAATGTGATTCTTTTTCCCTATTACTATGTTAATTACCACGTTGTTAATGAAGGAAACTTCCTGATGGATGTTTGTTCATATATGGATAAAAACGGTACCAGATAATGCGAGGCCAACGAATTAGAATTTAAGATTTTGTGTTCATATGGAAGGAGAAAAGGCCTTTGGTATTGTAACTTAATGGAGTTATTACATATAGTTTGTTCCAGTCCCAAACGTAACTACGTATACAGTTGAACTAAGCATGTTTGATTCATTTCTCCGATGATAATTTTCCTCCTACTTCATCATTATTTGCATATGTGAAATTAATCAACATAATAGTTTTTAAAAGAAAATATAAAGAAAGAAAGATATTCAGCTTCAAGTTTCATTGTCATTATATTCATGCATCAACAAAAATTATCTACATGAGTAGAAAACATCATGCTATATATATATAATTGGTCAAAATTATTTTATATGATTATATAATCAGAAGACTTCGAAACATTTCACGACACATACATCCAATACGTAACATGCTTGCCTTCTTTCTTTTCTTTTTCTTTTTTCTTTCTGCATTTTTGTTCTTGGTCTCAAATGCCAAATTGTGGACACGACAATTAGTCACCATTTATTTTGTCTTTTGCCAATTAATGTCTGCATCAATTTTCTTTATACATACTTAACAGGTAGCACAAAGGAGGGATAAAAGATCAAAATAATGAGATATATGTGAGGAGATTAACTGAAAGAATCTGACATCATTAGCATAAAAAGATGTTAAACAAGTGAAACTAAACTATATATATGAGTATATTTGACATATAAACGAGGTTGGTCAGTGATTGATGGAAGCCTAGGTCCTAGTTTTAAAAAAAATAATATTAATTATGATTTATAAAACAATAGAAAAACTTTAATTGGTATGATATATCATCTTATTCACAATTTCTTCCCATGTTTTATACTAAGAAAGACATGGCATTTTACTTATCATGGAGCGTGGCATTAACTCCTAGCAGGGGACATAAGCTTCACGAAAATTTAGTTACTTGGTCATAGTTCAGTAAATATTTTAAGTGGGTTTGCTTAAATGACCATTATCTTTATATTTCGTAAGGGATCTTGGTCCTTTATTTATAGTTTTTGCATTGATAAGTTTGTTTCAATTTATGTGGCATAGTTGATTGGGCACAAATTTTAAAAGTGAAGAAAAAACTTTGACCAAATTAAATTTGTTTCAAAATATTAGATGCTTTAGAAGAAGAAGAAGAAGAAAAAGTCATCTATTACTCTCTCTATTTCATTTAATGTGATACACTATCTTCTTTAGTTCATTTAATAAATAATGCATTTTTGTATTAGGAATAATTCAAGTTTAAACATTTTAATGAAAAGTTATAACCACACAAATATCTGTGTTTTATTTTTTACTATAAATTTCAAGAGTCTTTTTTTAGAACTTCGTTCCCAATTAAACACCATCACATAAAATGGATTAATTGAGGAAGTATTTTCTTTTGGTCCGGGAGCCTATTTGAAAAGTCACATTGTATTTGAATTTGAGGTGATTACACAATCTAGCATGTCTATATCTAGCCAAGCAATTACTTGGCTCATTACTGATTAATTGAGGGAGCAAATTACACTCTAATTTTTCTAGGGTTGCGGGAGGGGGCAAAGAATTAGTGGTAGTTATATGATGTAATTACCTTATTATTTTTTCAAGTTCTTTTTAAAAAAAATAAAATATTTCTTATGTACAACATACTTTTGTCATGTTAAAATTTATTTACGTGTTCATCTAAAAATGTTTATCTACTTTTTTGTAATTAGATTCATTTTAAAATCAAATATCAAATAGCGTAACACCTTGTTCAACCGAGTATGACATTAAAAATTATACCATAACTAATTATGACAAAGAAATAAGCCATTTAAATATCATACTGTGTCTTTTCTTATTCAGGTAATTACTAGCCCAGTAATTACACAGCAATTCTTAAGCAGACCCATATCTATTCACCTTATTTTGTTTAATGTCATTAATTAAGGGAAATATTTCACTAACAAAAATTATACCTTAGATAAATATTTTTAGGTTAAAATTAGTAATCTTTTTTTTTTTTAATTATTTTTTTATTTTTTAAAAGAATGTATAAAAATCTTAAACGATAAATAATCAGAGGGCATATAAAATGGAGTATGAGATATGTAGAGATGATTTTGAACTACTATCAAAATATATGGTGCAACGGATGGGGTTGCTCCTTCTTTAAGCAAAGATCTCAATTTTGAGCATTGAGTGTGGAAAAATTCTCGGTAGGGAACGTTTTTCCCGAATGAACACTACACGACGTAAATTTGAAATAATCGGGCTCCAATATAGATATCTACACCGAATGGGAAATAATAATAATAATAATAATAATAATAATAATAATAATAATAATAATAATAATAATAATAATAATAATATTAAAAAAGAGATGCTTTTGAAGTTGTCTTGATAAGCAGGGTCCCTATAGAATGCATTTTTTTGCGCGGATTGTCGTTCATTTGGGGTGGTCTTTAATTTTTGGCCTTCAAATTGGTGGTCTTTAAGTTTTGCCCTTCACCTAATACCCCGAGGTTGTGGGTTCGAACCCCAACTCAGTAAAAATAAAATAAATTTTGCAAGGCAGATGTTTGGATTCGCAAGGCAGAGTTTTGCTTTAATTTTGCAAATTCTGCCTTGCGAATTCAAACTCTACCTTGTAATTTTTTTTAAAATTTTTGACGAGGCGAGGGGGGGGGGGGGGGTTCAAACACAAACCAAAGAACTTTTAGCGAAAGAAAAAAAAGTTAAAGACCACCCCCGAGCGAAGGCCAATCTTGCAATGCCCTATAGAATGTCATGAACCGACTTTCGGTTAGATTTGCAGTGTGCTGACAATTATTACATGTGTGGTCAAAATTGAAAATATAGTCACTTTATCACGAAGAAAAATATTTAAACCTTGATTGGTCAAATGTCCAATGCATGGCCATTCCTCAAAGACTTCCTTGTCCATTTCGCTTTTTCTCTTATGTTTTTGTGTTACCCCAACAGTATATTTTTTCTCTTTATGTTTATTCAGCAATGACATCATTCACCAATCAACCAATCCATTCTGTTGACCAAAAAACAACGGTTGGATAAATGAAAATTCATATTTTTAGTGTACTTGGCTTCAACAAATAAAATTTTTATTGCATTAATGTATGATAGGTCTCAAAGAGTTAAAAGAAATGCAATAATGGCTACAACCGAACTTAGAAAAGTAGAAACTCAATGAATCAAGTAAATTTTAACTTAATTATTATCCTCCCCGTTTTCTAGTTTCCTTCCTTAATCCTCTCACGGCTCGTTCGATTTGATTAGTTTTTTAGGTCCTGCAAAGTTAATGTTTGTGTGTAATTTACACCAATTTGGTATGCTATTTTGTGCATAATATAACATGAAATAAAAATATTCGAATTAATCAGTACATGAATTAAACCCCAAAAGATAATGTCACAACCCAAAATCCCCAAATAATGGCTAATTTGCGAAATAAAAATAAATTGCGGAATTAATAAAGACAACCATGATAAGTCTCATAATAGGTCTATAGAAATAAGGACAATAAGTAGTCTAAGCCAATACATCTTCCCAAAACCTGGAAGTCACAGTACATGAGAAACTAATCCGAATCCAAGTCTGGAAAATACTACATTGAACTGTCTGAAGTAAAGAAAGACGGAAAGTACATAAGAGAATGAAGTCCGGTGCTGTGGGATCCTCATCAGCTCACCCTGGACTCCAAAAGTGTGCCACAACGATCAACATAATCCCGACCTCTAGTCGCACTCGGATCCAAACCTGCACACGAAAGGTGCAACAAGTGTAGAGTGAGTACAAAAAGTACGTATACCCAGCAGCATCGTTGACCGACCCTATACTATAGTGATGGCGAGGATTGGTACTTCTGATACTCCTCTTCTTTCTTTATTAGTTAAAAGTTCATAGTTTATAAGCATTCAACAAGCAAGGAAGATAAGCACAACTTAATCAGTTCATAATGATCGTTTCTCTCTAAGTGTAGTTGTAAAGATTCAGTCTTTTCATCAATTAAGCAAGTATAAGTGTAAAGATCTTATCTTTCCATCAATTATAGCAAAATCAGGCGTAAAGATCCCATCTTTATATTGTTTAAGCACATATGGCATGAAATCAAGTCAAGCAACCATAAATGGTATGCGATGTAAGGACAAGTGATTAGTATGTAATGCAATGGCCATATGCATCGGTATACACACACTCCTGTAGTAGGTTTCACATGACCCATGGGGGACTCATGAGGTCTATATACCCACCCGAATATCAGATCTGTTAGATCACATCGGGTCTTAGCCGTATAGCTATAGTATCATCATCACTCTGTTCATGTACCATATCTAATATCCGGCCTCCCAGGTCCCTGTCTTGTATATTCATCAATCAAATGCTAATGATATCATGAAAGTATGAATAGATATGCGTACAACATGTATATGCATAATATCAAGTCAATGTCAAGTATACATACCCTTTTCATAGATTAGACGAGGCGTGGAGTGAAGAATGCAATTCAAGGCAATGTTCACAAGTATTCAGTCAATTGTTATCATCAAAGCCCAAGTAAATAGCACACATAGCAACCTAAATGGATTTATCCATCGTTCCTCATGGCTTGAAGGCTAAACACATAACCTCCATCACATTTCATATTTAGTTCATGTTTTAGTTACCTATATAGATACACCGGTACCCGCACAAGAGCTCGTCACCTCACGAGTACGAGACCCCCAATTCCCCATTACGCCTCTTATTTAGATTAACCAACACATAACACGACATAAAAGGTCCAGTAAGTCTCAACTTGCTTGTATCCGAAGCCGAAGAGTCACTCCGCTGCTTTCCCCTTCCTTTGAGCTTTCGAACGAGCTCAGCCTATTCAAATATGGTATTTACATGAGATTACGATTCTATCAATACCCATATTTCCACATAAAGAATTCGGGTCTAAAAAAACAACCCAAACCCCTCTAAAATCTCGAGGTCAAAATGGTAATTCTTTTGTGATAACAAGTTCATAATGGTCAAAATAGCACTCTACGAGGTCATATGAATCCAACAATACCGGTAGTGCTATACTTTAGCCTAGAACCCAAAAATGAACCCAAAAAGGCAATCTCGAGCCCTCAAGGGTAAAACTGGAATTTATGTCTTAAATCATCTTACCCATAGTCTAGATCAAAAAAGAAAAAAAACCGTTAAAAACTCATGCGCTATTGAATGCGCCCCTTTCTGAAAATCGATTTGGTGTCCTATTCTTCACGACGATGGCTGCTCCGGCAGCCGTTGACCACCATAAAGCGAGTGGGGCAACTCAGGAAAACCCCTATACATCCACGAACCCATAGAACTAGTCAATTGACCCAAAGCGTAACTATGTTTCTGCTGTTGCCGGACCTACTAAGAAACAACCACGTTTAATTTTTCGGCCGCCGGAACTGTACAAAGGAAAGTCTGCAGTGTTTTTCACTCCCCAAGAAGAAGAAGAGCTGGCTAGGGCTGGGCATAAAATACCGAAAACCGAATTACCGAACCGAACCGGCTATTTCGGTATTCGGTAATTCGATTTTCGGTTCGGTATTCGATACTGAAATATAAAATTTAGTAATTCAGTTTCGGTATTCGGTATTTACAATTATACCGTTCGGTAATTCGGTAAATACCGAATACCGAAATTAAATTACCAATACTGTACATCCTAAAGAAGTAAGGGGCTAAAGGCCCATTTTAAAACATTTTAAGTCCAGCGGACCAGCCCAAATCCGAAAATGAATCCAATAGCCAGATGCCCAAATCTTTAAAAAATTAAAAATCCCTAAGACCCTAAGTCCCTAACACTTCAGTACTTCACCTTCATCGTCTCATCCATCACTCAGTTCACTACTTCACTTCACCTTCATCCATCATCTCAGCCTCCAAAAACGGTATCATCTCAGCCTCCAAAACCCCCTTAACCGACATCGTTTCATCTCAGCCCTCCACCTCCACGCGCTTCAACACCGTGGTCAAGAAGGCGGCGCATTGTTTGCATGAACGACATCATTTTGAAGTCGATTACTGGTGTTGGGAGAAAACAATGGTGAGATTCACTAATTTAAGTTTCTTTAATAGCTTCCGTATTGTATTTTTTTTATTTTGTTTTACACTTCCAATGCTACGTTGTTGTTGTTTTTGGGAGAGAAAGATATAAATGGATAGTATCCATAGCAGTAGTATTTGGGAGAGAAAGAAAGAAAGATATTTGTTAAAATTGTCTCTTTCGTTTTTGGGAAATTAAATGGGCTAAAGATTTTCTCCTTTTTTTGTCTTTTTTCTTTTTGGGTGTGATCAGTTGGGATTTGCTTTCGGGTGAGAAAACTTAAATTAAAGAAAATAAGTTATTCTGTTAAGCCTTGCAATTTATGTCTTATAACATTTGTAATCTCTTCTATGTTTAGATGGAAGATGAAACAAGTCGAACAGCCAATGTCAGTGGAAGCGCACCTCTTACCGAGTCTCTTGATTCAACACCGAAAGTTGAACAACATCCAGTGACTGTGAAGAGGAAAGCTATAGAACTAAGATCTGCTGCTTGGCCGCATTATGATAATCTCATAGAAGATGGAATTAATAAAGCAAAGTGCAAGTATTGTGGTAAAGTTCTCTTAGCTGATGCAACTAAAAATGGAACAAGTGGACTGAATAAACATTTGAAAACTTGTCCTAAAAATCCAAATAAGGTTAACACTTCCAATTCTAAGTACAAACAATCAAATTTAAACTTTCCATTAGAAGGTGAAACGGGTGATGGGGCAACTTGGACTTTTGATCAAGAGGTATCTCGGAGGGCTTTAGTTGAGATGTTAATCCTTGATGAGCTTCCTTTTCGTTTTGTTGAAAAGGAAGGTTTTAAGAAGTTTATGAAAAAAACCCAACCTTTATTCCGAGTTCCCTCCCGTAGAACAGTGACTAGGGATTGTTATGTAGTTTTTGGTGAAGAGAGACAAAAGTTTATGAAGTATTTGAAAGAAACATCACCGAGAGTTTGTCTAACCACAGACACATGGACTTCTATACAGAGAATAAATTATATGTGTTTGACAGTACACTTTATTGATAGTGATTGGCACTTGCATAAACGAATTTTAAACTTTCAGGTTGTTACTAGTCATAAGGGTGACGAAATGGCCCGTTGTATTAGTAAGTGTTTGCTTGATTGGAAATTGGAGAAAATAATCACTATAACTGTAGATAATGCTTCTTCTAATGATGTCATGGTGAAAGAGTTACACAAACAAATGGTTAATTGGGGATCTAATGTGAAATGTGGTAACCATCTTCACGTGAGATGTATGGCTCACATTTTGAATCTTATTGTGCAAGATGGCATGAAAGAAGTTGGTCCATCTATCAAACGTGTTAGGCAAATGGTAAAATATGTTAGACAATCTCCAGCAAGGATTAGAAAATTTCGGAATGTTGTGAACTAAAAAACATAGACAGTAAGAAGTCATTATGTTTAGATGTTTCAACCCGGTGGAATTCGACCTACTTGATGTTGGATGCCACCCAACATTTTGAGAGTGCATTTGATAGGTTTGATCTTGAAGATGGTGGATTGTCAACTTATCTTGCTACTCATGTTTATGAAGATGGAAGTGTTGCGGGTGTCTTGAAAGTGATGATTGGCAAAGGTGAGAAATATGGTAATATTTCTTAAAAGGTTTTATGATCCTAGCGAGAAGGTTTCGGAGGTTCACTCTACGTCACTTCTAATGGTCACTTTGAATATATAGTTGAGCTTCACAATCATTTAAGAGAGAGTGTATGGAAGACGATGATCCTTCTTTGGCAAAAATGGGAGAAAAAATGAAAGAAAAGTTTGTCAAGTATTGGGGTGCTCCTGAAAAAATGAATAAAGTGCTTTTTATTGCCTCTATCTTAGATCCTCGTAACAAACTTGAGTATGTTGGCGACGCACTTGAGGATATGTTTGGAGATGAAAAGGGGAGTGAAATAAAAGATGAAGTGGTGACTTACATGAAATCTATGTTTGAAGAGTATGTAGCAAATTCTCTAATGCATCTCGACGCTCATCTTCTCTCTGCGATTTATCGGGTCAGACATCGGATTCATCTAGCTCTAACACGAGCACAAAATCAACAAAAGTGAGAAATAGGATCCAAATGAAGAGGAACAAACAAGATGGTACTGGTTTGGGTGGTAAGTCGGAGTTGGAAAAGTATCTTAGTGAAGAACTAGGCGAATGATGATCGGGACAATTTTGATATCTTGTCATGGTGGAAAGCTCATTCTCCTAGATATAAAATTCTTTCCGAGATGGCTCGTGATGTGTTGGCAATTCAATTTCTAGTGTGGCATCGGAATGTGCCTTTAGCAAGGGGGCCGTATTCTTGATTCGTTTAGGAGTTCTTTGACTCGAAATTGGGTGCAAGCTGTTATTATTTGTCTTCAAGATTGGCGTCGAAATGAGCCTTATCCCATAAATGTTGAAGAAGATTTTAATGATCTTATGAAACTTGAACTTGGTATGTTTTTCAGTTTTTGTATTTTATTTTTATATTTTTTTACTTAGTTTAATTGTTGACACATTTTAAATTCTTTTTAGATATGGTGATAGCTCAAAAGATTCCTTCGTTCTTGATTTGTAATCGCAAGATGCCTCAGGTATAAGGCTCTGAATTTTCATTTTTCATTTCTCCCCTCACTTTAAGTGTTAAAATGTGTCCATGTTAGAGTTAAAATATTCATTTTTAATTTCTCCACCAGTGCTAGTTTTAACTTTTGATAATGCCGACTGCTGCTGCTTATGATCACTGATCAGCTTTCCACTATCCAACACCTTAATAACATGATTTCTATTTTCGATAACTTGCTTGTTTAAACTTTGACTGCCTTGGATTATGATTTCCTTTACTGTGTCTTGCTCATTAGTAGCTATAAATCGCAATGTCAAAAAGCTTGGATCGGTGAAATCATGGAAGTGATTTCCAGCATATCCTTTAGTTGAAAAATTAATCAGAAATTGGACTTCACCATTGAAACGTCTCGAAGTTTGGAATAATGGAATTAGCACATCAGTGAAATCATGGAAGTGATTTCCAGCATATCCTTTAGTTGAAAAAACAACGGCAGGGACAATATAATTTCTAGTGCAAATTGGGATTTGTTGTGAAAGATGAACTTTTTTGACTGTTAAGTTTGTAACACTGCCCATTGCTCTGTTGTCACGTTTTATAGCATATGGTCTTATGCTCCATGCAATGTTTTTTTCAGCTGCTAATTGATCAGTTGAAACAAAAAATATTGTTGATGAATTTCCATGAATTCTTGTGTCACCATTGATCTCACGAGAGGTCGGTTCTTGGATGTGTGACATTGCAAATTGGTTTCTCTTGTTCTATTTCAAAACATATGTGTTGTACTCCTTTTCTCAAGGCATGCAATGGTCTTTGTTGGTTTTATGAGCCTTTCAATTAAGCAGTTTGTTTTGTTTTTTCAGGCGCAGCTAGCAAATCAAAACCAACTTGTTGATCACTGTTATTCTTTTGTTGATGGAAGCTGCTGTATTATGACTTATGAGATCTTGGACTAAGAATTTATAGGTAGCTACTTTTTGGGGGTTGTCGTTTGTTATTGAAATAACTTCAGGATTTTTAAAGATCTAACTAGAATGTCTTGAATTACGGAACTTTTGTCCGGTTTGGTATACAATTTACGCCCAATTTATTTTAAGAATATGTTCTTGTTGTTACTAATTACATTGACCTCTTGCATAGTATACTTGCATTCTAATACGATGGACTTCGACTTCAATATGGTATTACCGAATACCGTCTCGAACAAAGTTTGATTTACCGATTCCCGAATTGCAGAACCCGAAGTTTGAAAGTTCGGTATTTGGTATATGCTTTGAATTACCGATTACCGAATTACCGAACCCGAACTTTGAAAATACCGAACCGAATACCGAACGCCCAGCCCTAGAGCTGGCTAGTGTGTGTAAGATGACTGTTATCGGTAAATTCTCACACGGAAAACCAATTATCGAAGAGATTCGACGCGATTTCAAAGCTAGATTTCCAATAAAATGCTCTGTTACAATCGGCCATTATAATCCAAAGCATCTATTTTTTGACTTCTCCGATGAAGATGATTTCAAGAGTTTCTACTTTAGAGAAAAATTCACGATTAGCGGAGTAACTATGAGTTTGATGTGATGGACGAAAGAT
>NC_081346.1:59524903-59556244 GCF_029784015.1 Lycium ferocissimum | reverse complement strand
TTATTTTTGATGATATTACTATTCCCAAGTTTCGCCAAACTCTTATTTCTATTTCTATGTGTAATTGTTGCGGTAACCCTCGAAGAAACGATGCACCACAACTTTGTGAATGGTGACCTGGCTAAAACAACCTTGAGAACCTTTGGAGGACGTCGCAAAGATTAGATGGGAAGATCACCCTATTCTCTCCATACTCAACACTTGGTAGAGATACAAAGCCCCAAATTCAATCATTCAGACTATCATCAAAATTACCCCTATTATTATCTGGTGGGAATTATGGAAAGCAAGATGCGCTACAAAGTATAGGGATAAGAAACTTTATATTTCCAGAGTACATTATTTTATTCTTAACCACCTTAGGTGGGTCATTCAAACTCATAAGATCAACACCGATGGAATCTACTCTTGGAATGGGATGTGTGATATTCTTACTTCCCTCTCCTATCATATTGCTTGTATGACCGTTCTCTGGACATATCCATTGTTTGGATGGGTGAAAATCAACACGGACTGTACTAGACTTGATGATGGAACTATTAGAGCAGGTGGAATATTTCGGGATCATAAGTAACCTCATAATGGCCTTCGTTCAAGGGCTGGGAAATGACTCTAACAACTTGGTTGAGGCAACTGCGTCACATTTTGGTTTAAAGTGGTGCTATGACAATGGCTATCACAGAATCGTGCTTGAAAGTGACTCTAAGTTAGTGATTTATATGATCCACGACAATAATAAACCTCCATGGCATTTAGAAGACATGCTCTATCCAAATGGGGATACACAGTTGAAGATACAATTATTTACCAATCCAGTGATCTTCCAAGAAAAGCCATCGGACCTTACCGATTAGACAAGCTACAAGTACATGTTTCAAGATGCAAAGTCACTAACACTTTCTTCACTCGTAACCTCTCCTCTGGACAACATTTGATCTAATTGTAAATTATTGTAGAAAGATTAGACATAAATGGGCATCTTTGCTGATTGCTCTCACTTGGGTTGAATCTTCTTTTTGTAATTTAAGGAGTACAGGAGTGTTGATTGAGGTCTGGGAACAAGGATAGAATCTTTTTCTTCCGTATGTTCCCTTCATATACTTGGGTTTTGTGTTGTCTCGTTTTGTCTTTCGGAGGTTTTGGTTTTTATGTCCCCCTCCTTTTTTTTGTTTTTTGTTGTGATATATAACAAGGTAGGGATCCACGCCAAACCCCCCACCACCACGAGAGGTGAAAGCCTGGGTGGATGGTTTAGCTAAAAAATAATAAAAATAGTCTAGATAGTCCATATCCGAAAAATCATCAAGTTCTAATTTCAATTGAACCTTCAATTTGATAAATCTCATCACAACGCATTTCAATGGAAACCTAAGTTTACTACTAAGGAATCATGATTAGAAACATAAACTAATGGAACAAATTGTTAATAATCACTTAGACAAATGTTTAGAACTTACCCCAATGAAGAAACTTGCAAATAGCTGTCACAACCCAACCCCGTAGGCCGTGACTAGTGTCCGAGCTGGACACTCGTATACACACCTGTTAGCAATAATCAGTCCACAACTAGCATGATAAGGAACTCATATATAAAAAGGCAAGATGTCATCTCAAAACTGTCGCATATATATATATATATATATATATATCAAGACAACCTGTCTCCTGTGGAGTCACAACTACCAATAGATAATATCGCACATAAGCCGATAGGCTATCATAACATGTGGAAAGCCCTAACTATATATACGCAAGCCGACAAGGCTGCCACTACACACAACATCCCAAAACATATTTACATAGGCAAGCCGACAAGGCTATAACTACGAATGGGAACGTCCCAAAATATAAGTCATACGGACACACGCTGAACAACTATATACAAACCCACACATATGTTCACAGACCTACTCTAGAGAATATCAATGGTGGAATATGACGGGACAGGGCCCCGCCGTACCCCTGGATAAACATAAACATATCCATCAAAGATCTATATCGCAAGTCTAGGCTCCGGAACAATGGAGCACTCCAAGACAGCTGAGTAGAAGTCCTAAGCTGAAGGATCACCAAAGCGAGTATATGTACCTGCGGGCATGAAACGCAGCCCCCGAAGAGTGGGGCCGAAGAGAGATATGTCTTGAGTATATAAAGCATGAAATACAATAAGGAAGATCATAACTAAAGTAAGATTCCGAGAGACAAGTATGATAATCAAGAAATCATTGTGCACGTGCCTTATAAATGAAATCATGCATATCATTATCATATACCATACCCGGCCCATCATGGGACTCGGTGAATAGTCATATCATCATATAATACATATATCGGCCGGGCATTATGGGACTCGGTGAATAATCATATCATCATATACATCATTATGGGACTCGGTGAATAATCATATCATCATATCATCATGTCATCATATATATATATAGCGTACCCGGCCTCTCTAGTGAGGGACTCGGTGAATAATGTAGTAAAATGTGCGTGATAACATACCCTACCGGGACTCGGTGAAAGATGTAACAACCATATGCACGAGCAGAGTAGTGAGTAACCATATGCATATAAATCATCTTTTAAGACTTAATAGATAAGTAGACTAATCAACGCTTGAGTATCAGGATAATAGTCACACTCAGTATCAAATATCATTACGAACTATGTCAAATAACGCCTCGGGATCATAGACATGTATCAAATTAATACGAGAGATAAAAGTTATGGTCATTAGTCATTATAGAGTTTTTCAGAATAGAAACTTTCATATCATTTACTACCCGATCATATAGAAAGCTCGAGGGCAGTAGCTCGACTATTTTAAGAATTCTAATATCAAGAAGTGAATAAGAATCAGAAAACATGCTCGGAACTTATGAATAGAATTACCCCAAAGCTCATATCTTATCTTACTTACATCTAGGACATGCCAAAAGAAAGAAGGGATAGACTTTACATACCTTAAGCGTTTACTCGCAACACAACACGTATACGCTGCCCCATAGTACCTCAACCTATATTAAGACGTCAAGAACTACGGTTAAGCTACGGGGAGATTCAAAACGTATTCTAATATTAGTAACTCCTTTCTAGATAGTTAGACGACGTTTTCCTTATATTCAAACCAACCACATACAACCAATACAACATCAATAATCATACTTTCAAGTACCAACCCGAGACTATTCAAAAAGACTCGAGAATACTCCGGACAACCCGCACAATATTCCAAACAGCCCAACCAACACATAATACAACATATAATCTTAATTACCATTAATCTTCCAAGCTCAACAAGAACAACAACAACACATTCTTTTCATCCAAATTCATAAACTATACCAACAACTACACGTTACAACATTATTCACATAAATACAAGAAACTATACTAACACCATATTAACTTCTACAACAGCCCACAAACAATTACAACTCCAACTTGAACCATTAAATACCTTTATTCTCATCACAAAATCCATAACAACAACAACCAAATACTAAGTGAAATCAATTCACTATTTTCCCTTAAAACAGCCCCTACACGGCTTGGACAGCTTTCCAACATCAACATACACAATTTTATACATTCAATTCACATTTATATATTCACAACGCATCCAAACTCACCCTAAACCATATAGGAAGTGATCAATTCTTACCTTAACACTTAACCCTTCAATCGGCTGGAATTTGTAAATTAAAAGGACAAGGATCCTTGCTGCCCCTCAATGATTAATCCTTGTTTCCATGACCTTCATTTGATTAGAAACACCAAGATAATTTATTGGAACAAGGTTGAAAGCTTGCAAAGAAAATCAGCCATGGCCGAGAGCCATCTTCTCTCTATCTCTAAGTTTTCTCAAGTTTGAAGATGATGAATGACTTCCTTAGTCATCAATTTGATATTTATATGGTGCCTATATGTTGACACATGTCCCACTCATGGCTGGAGCCAATCAAATTTGGCCAAGCCATGGGTGGGCCCACGGCCACTAATGGCCAATTAATGAAGTAATTAAATTTTTTAATCCCACTTAATAATCTAATCATGGTTAATTAACCCCTAATCTTCATTAATATTTCCATACCAATTAAAATTTATAAGCAACTTGTGCATTAAAACAAAATCGGAGGTTAAAAGTCTCTACCTCGGATCCCAAAATAGTCTTGTCTTAAACTTATCGCGATTAGCTTAAAATATCCCAATGTACAAAAATACGGGATATAACATCCTTCCCCCCTTTAGAACATTCGTCCTCGAATGTTATACTAGTTCCACCAGGTCTTATAGGGACTTCGGGGGAGTCTCTTTTATTGTTATAACATATAGCTTTATTTACCAATCAATATAATCAACGAGGAGTTTAGATTACCTGTAGGCATAGGAAAACAAGTGAGGATATTTCTTCTTCATCTCCTCTTCAGCTTCCCAAGTCCTCTCCTCCCTGTTATTGTTTCGCCACAATACTTTAACGGAAGCCACGTCTTTAGTACGCAACTTTCTCACCTGACGATCCAGTATAGCTATAGGGTTCTCCTCGTACGATAACTCCTCCGTTACCTGGACATCATCCACGGGGAATACCCTAGAAGGGTCACCAATACATTTGCGAAGCATAGACGTATGAAACACTGGGTGTACTGCTTCCAAATCAGATGGTAGGTCTAATTCGTAGGCAACCTTGCCTACCTTACGGACAATCTGATAAGGCCCAATATACCTCGGGCTGAGCTTCCCCTTCTTGCCGAATCTCATTACACCCTTCATAGGTGACACCTTCAAGAATACCCAATCACCAATCTGGAACTCTAAGTGTCGACGTCTATTATCTGCATATGACTTCTGTCGACTCTGAGCTGCTAATAACCTTTCCCGAATAAGTTTCACCTTATCAATGGCTTGCTGAATCATATTTGGGCCGATTAACTTAGTCTCTCCAATATCAAACCAGCCAATAGGGGACTTGCACTTTCTGCAATACAGAGCCTCATACGGTGCCATCTGGATGCTAGAATGGTAGCTATTATTATAGGCAAACTCAACAAGTGGCAGATGATCGTCCCAGTTACCTCTGAAATCAATAACACAGGCCCATAACATATCTTCTAGTGTCTGAATAGTACGCTCGGCCTGTCCGTCAGTCTGAAGGTAAAATACTGTGCTAAGATTCACTTATGTCCCCAATCCCGTCTGGAATGATTTCCAGAATTAGCTATATACTGGACTCCTCTGTCCGATATAATAGATGTGGGAACCTCATGAAGTCTCACTATCTCCTTGATATATAATCTCGCATAGCCCTTAACTAGATAAATAGTCCTGACTGGAAGAAAGTGGGCTGATGTTGTCAGCCTATCCACAATAACCCATATAGAGTCATACTTCCGTGGAGTGCGAGGTAAGCTTGTAATGAAGTCCATATTCGGAATCTTCGACCTGTATTACTTCTCGACTTCTTTAAAAGACTTTAATTGTCACTCTACTTTTTAGCTCTTAATCTCCATCCTTAGAGAGTTATCAAGTCTGAAGTTCCCCTCATATAATAACTTTACATAGGTTCTCAAATTATCATCAAATACCTTAGCGTTTTTATTTGACATGTAAAGTTTTACTTTACATTCTCACTCATTCTATAATTATTAACCCAACTTGTAACACTCTAGGCACATTATCTCTATTTCTTTATCTTTTATTCATCTCTATTGGCTTAAATCATCTTTACATCTCTCTCGTAATGTACCATTTACAAAATATCATAAATTAGCATTGTCATTATTAAATCCTTACTCCTCTCATGTCTTATCAATACTGGGGTAAATCTTGATCTCATGGCTTAACATACAAATATTCGTAATTTGGTTGCATAACTATACATCTTGTACAATTGTATAAAATATACCCAATCTTAGAATCCTTATTCTTCTCATCAAGTACCCACTTGGTCTCATTCTTAGTACAATTATCTCATTGCATACTTTTGTAACTCGCAATCTTAGTCTAATCTTTTGTCCTATACTCCTTTCCTCTTCCTTTATTTGTCATACTCCTTGATTTTTTATTCGCCTTTTGATTTTTCTCCCTTCCTACATTAGGAGATTTTGTATTCCTTCTCCTTTGTTACTTATAAGTCGCAATATCATTAGCGAACAACTCTGTAGCCAACATCTTGGCCTTTAATCCAAAGATAGCATCGCTATCCTTTATAATATCTCTTAAGTTATTCGATACCATTCTCTTGTCATACTCTTTCTTTATATACACATCCACTTTCTAACGTCATATCATTCAAGGTCTCTACAATAATTTAACACCGCCACAAATACCATCCTGACTTCTATCCATTTATTGCTGGCTTTCAGATCTTACTAACCTGTTTCAGCAAGGGATCTCACTTGAAGTTTAAGCATCCATATCAAATATATTGCAATGTCAATTATTTCCATCTTATACTTGCATTTCTCTCACCCGCTTCCCCCTTAAGGGTGTACTTATACCATTATCCGTTTATACTTTGCTCTCCGTGTCCCTATTTCCAATCTCAAATTCATCCGATCCTTTTTTTTTTTTCAATTCACTTGTTATACTATACCATATCCATGTCTTTCTTTATAATTTATAACTTTGATTATCTACGTACAAAACCTTAACTAAATCACGAAGCGACGAGAACCTTTCCATATATAGTGAAAATTTTCATTTGATAATCCGTATTCAAGTAATGCGACCAATGTAACAACTCCTCCAAGGCCATATTCCACTCGTTCCAATCAATAGTTAATTAGTACTTGTAGTCGTTCCAATCTCAATTAGACAACACTTATATTCCGACGATAAGTGTCCAAAGTTCTCTTGAAATAGTATCTTTATCCCAACCTATATCGTCTTTTATCCTTTGATGAATTTATATTGCACCATTTGTTCCTCAAGCCTACCGTCTTTGTCCTTTAAGGATTCCACTATTTTTTAGGCGAAGTCGTGTACACGCAGTACTCCTTTATGCCTTATGCCCTTGGTGTGTGCTCAGTACTGACTTCTAACTTACTCAAAATCATATCAAGTTCATCTAAATGACAATCTTACTTTTATAACCTTGTCGTTGTATTATACCTTTAAGTTCATAACTATATATTTCCCTTTTATTTTACACTCATACTCAATCTATTACGTCTATCTTGGATACTTCCTTTAGAATTCCCTTACCATTTCTCCAATCTATGTCGATCCTTCTTTTCTGCACACGAGGAATTTTATGCTACCTCTGTATCCTTCAGAAAACATTACTTCTGTATAGTCCCTTTCTCATTTTCAAAACGTATTCTGTTCATCCATGTTTATTCTTATCATACCAGTCATTTTCTAGCACTCATTCTACCTCGTTTCTCATCTTTTCTGTAGTTTGGTCTTTCACCATTCCGTCACTTATATCACTCGTGTCCTCAGCTACACATGTCATGATCTATTACTACACTGTTATCTCGCTTTCTTCTTATTTCCTTCTTTTCAATTAACTCCTTCTTTTCTGGTGCTCGCTATCATTTCCGTTATCATACAACCTTCATTCTAAACTTTCTCTACAGAACTTGATAAGTCTTTCTTGTTCGTTCTACAACTCGCTTTTCTGTTTCACACTTGCCCTTATACTCTAATCACATAGATCCTGTCATATCTTTTAATCACTTCCTCACTAGGCCTTACTCATTTTCATGACAATCCTCATTATAATCACATTATATCCTGTCGTAATCAATCCTATAATGTAACACTTCTTAACCTTGTGCCCTTTCTTACTATGGGTTGATTACTCTCGATGGAGTAAGCGTATTTAATCTTATCCTTAATATCTCACAAGCCGTCCTATCAATACATTCATATCAACACTTCTTCTTCTCAAATCATACCATTACTCTCTTTAACTACAAACTCGTCAAAATTTATCCTCGCTTATTAATTCAGGTCGGTGCCTTAATACAACACTCTATCAAAATCTAGCCTTTTCTAAATCATCTCTTAGTTTTTTTTTTCTTTTTACCATATCGATATCGACCTCCTAATTGCTATTATTATCAATTCAGCAGTTAACTTATTTCTCGAGGTCAGCCATACTCGCAACTTAGTCAAATCCTATCATTACTATTGGCACGACCTTTCAAGACATATTACAAACCTATATCTCATTCTCTTTTTATTTCTAAGAAAATTTTGGCAGAGTTTCCTCTGTATTTCTTACCATCTCAGAACCTGCACATAGGAAATACCAACAATGCCTTACAGGGCTAACATATATATATATATATATATATATATATATATATATATATATATATATATATATATATCACATATCACGGCCAAGTGGCTCCCAATATCAACAACAGTATGAAAATAATGAACTTACCTCGTATGTCCAACTCAAAATACACCTGTTACACTTTCCTGTTTACTTTTCCTTTCAATATTCAACTTGTATTTCAATCGTACTTCAATACCTTACCCGACATATATCTTTCATACCTTTGCTTACCTGCGTGCTTTGTAACTCCCAATATCGTTAGTCACCTTCTTCTCGTCGATGTCGTTCTTCTTGAAATCAAAAGGTTAGTATAAGGAATCTCCTTTCCTATGGCTTGGCTCTATCGCACGATCTTAGATATGAAAGAAAGGTAACATCCTAAATGCCCCGTAGCTTCCGTTTATAGATGTGGTGCACAACACACCGATAAACAAGACTCTACTAGACACGGTCTGTAGACACTCCGAGGATGAACTGCTCTAATACCACTTTTGTCACAACCCAACCCCGTAGGCCGTGACTAGTGTCCGAGCTGGACACTCGTATACACACATGTTAGCTATAATCAGTCCACAACTAGCATGATAAGGAACTCATATATAAAAAGGCAATGTCAAAAACGTCGCATATATATATATATATATATATATATATATATATATATATATATATATATATATATATATATATATATATATATATATCCTGAAGTCACAACTACCAATAGATAATATCGCACATAAGCCGCAAGGCTATCATAACCCGTGGGAAAGCCCCAACTATATATATACGCAAGCCGATAAGGCTGCCACTACATACAACATCCCAAAACATATATACATACGCAAGGCGACAAGGCTGCCACTACGAATGGGAACGTCTCAAAACATAAGTCATACGGACACAACTGAATAGCAACTATATACAACCCACACATATGTCTACGTACCTCTAAGAATATCAATATATGGATATATATGATATATCTGGGACAAAGGCCCCGCCGTACCCCCGGATAAACATATACATATATCAAAGATCTATAAAGTCTAGGCTCGGAACAATGGAGCACTCCAAGACAAACCGAGTAGAAGTCCTAAGCCGAAGGATCACCAAAGCGAGTATATGTACCGCGGCATGAAACGCACCCCCGAAGAAAGGGGGTCGGTACACGAGATATGTACCGAGTATATAAAGCATGAAATACATTAAGGAAAATCATAATCGAAGTAAAGATTCCAGGAGACAAGTATAATAATCAAGAAATCACCGTACCGTGCCTTATAAATGAAATCATGTATATCATTATCATATACCGTACCCGGCCCATCATGGGACTCGTTGAATTGTCATATCATCATATAATCATATAGCGTACCCGGCCCATTATGGGACTCGATGAATAATCATATCATCATATCATCATGTCATCATATCATCATATCATCATATATATATATATACCTTACCCGGCCCTCTAGTGAGGGACGCGGTGAGATAATGTAGTAAAATGTGCGTGATAACATACCCGGCCCGAGACTCGGTGAAAGATGTAATAACAAAGATATGCACGAGCGAGTAGTGAGTAACCATATGCATATAAATCATCTTTTGAGACTCAATAGATAAGTAGACTAATTAACGCTCGAGTATCAGGATAATAGTCACCCTCAGTACTCTTTGAATATCATTACAAACTATGTCAAATAACGCCTCAGGGATCATAGACATGTATCAAATTAATACGAGACAGCTTATAAAAGTTATGGTCATTAGTCATTATAAATTTTTTCAGGAATAGAAACTTTCATGTATCATTTACAACCCGATCATATAGAAAGGTCGAGGGCAGTAGCTCGACTATTTTAAGAATTCTAATATCAAGAAGTGAATAAGAATCATAAAACATGCTCGGAACTTATGAATAGAATTACCTTAAAGCTCATATCTTATCTTACTTACATCTAGGACATGCCAAAAGAAAGAAGGGATAGACTTTACATACCTTAAGCGTTTACTCGCAACACAACACGTATACGCTGCCCAATAGTACCTCAACCTATATTAAGACGTCAAGAACTACGGTTAAGCTACGGGGAGATTCAAAACGTATTCTAATATTAGTAACTCCTTTCTAGATAGTTAGACGACGTTTTCCTTATATTCAAACCAACCACATACAACCAGCCAACATCAATAATCATACTTTCAAGTACCAACCCGAGACTATTCAAAAATGACTCGAGAATACTCCGGACAACCCGCACAATATTCCAAACAGCCCAACCAACACATAATACAACATATAATCTTAATTACCATGAATCTTCCAAGCTCAGCAAGAATAACACCAACACATTCTTTTCATCCAAATTCATAAACTATACCAACAACTACACGTTACAACATTATTCACATAAATACAAGAAACTATACTAACACCATATTAACTTCTACAACAGCCCACAAACAATTACAACTCCAACTTGAACCATTAAATACCTTTATTCTCATCACAAAATCCATAACAACAACAACCAAATACTAAGTGAAATCAATTCACTATTTTCCCTTAAAACAACCCTTACACGGCTTGGACAGCTTTTCAACATCAACATACACAATTTTATACATTTAATTCATATTTATATATTCGCAACGCATCCAAACTCACCCTAAACCATATAGGAAGTGATCAATTCTTACCTTAACACTTAACCCTTCAATCGGCTGGAATTTGTAAATTAAAAGGACAAGGATCCTTGCTGCCCCTCAATGATTAATCCTTGTTTCCATGACCTTCATTTGATTAGAAACACCAAGATAATTTATTGGAACAAGGTTGAAAGCTTGCAAAGAAAATCAGCCATGGCCGAGAGCCATCTTCTCTCTATCTCTAAGTTTTCTCAAGTTTGAAGATGATGAATGACTTCCTTAGTCATCAATTTGATATTTATATGGTGCCTATATGTTGGACACATGTCCCACTCATGGCTTGATCCAATCAAATTTGGCCAAGCCATGGGTGGGGCCCACACGACCACTAATGGCCAATTAATGAAGTAATTAAATTTTTTAATCCCACTTAATAATCTAATCATGGTTAATTAACCCCTAATCTTCATTAATATTTCCATACCAATTAAAATTTATAAGCAACTTGTGCATTAAAACAAAATCGGAGGTTAAAAGTCTCTACCTCGGATCCCAAAATAGTCTTGTCTTAAACTTATCACGATTAGCTTAAAATATCCCAATGTATAAAAATACGGGATATAACAATAGCACTTGAAATCACCTTAATCCAAGCTCTATAGTGTAATGACCCGTTTGGTCGTTATTGTACTTTTGACCCATTTGCCCCATTGACCCTTCCCTGAGTCCTTTGAGTACAATTTTGACCCGCGGGGAAGTGAAATAGAGGCTTAAAGTGAAAAGCATCTGATTAATAGTTGACTTTTGAGTGAACGAACCTTTTTTCGGATATTCGTCAATTCTGAGAGGTCCGGATGGTTGATTGACTTGATGGGATGTTTAGTTCAGTTCCCGAGGCACTCGGGGGAGTTTTGGATTATTAGCTGGAAAGTTGGTCTTTTTCCATTGGGTGTTGACCCGATCAAATAGACCTCCGTTGGAAATTTTGAGACCGCGAGTGAGTTCGTAGCGTGTTTTTGTGTATGGTTACATTTCTATTTTGTACCTAGGAGGTCTCGGGTGATTGTAAACTAGAATTTTTTAGTGATTGGTGTCTGCCGTAACTGCACTAATAGCGCTGTAACGGACCTGCCTCAGCGACGACGGGCCCGCTATGGTGGGTGATTGAAGTTTGTGGCGAGCTCCATCTGCCGTGGCGGATTCGTGGTAGCGATATGAGGGCTCACTGGCACTAAACCTCTCGTGGTAGCAAGCAGTTGGGAGCTAGCGCGCGTCCACTGTAGCGGACAAGGGACCACTGCAGCGGACGATGCAGACATAAACCTAGTAAATGCTAAGTGAAACCCTTTTATTTCCCATTCCTTCACTTCTTGTTCCTAAGCACTTTGGAGGCGAATTGAGGAGATTCTTGGCTGATTCCTCTTGAGGGTAAGTTCCTTAAGCTTGAATTCTTTCTTTTACATTCCTTAAGCATGAATCCATGATAGAAAATTCATAGAACTTAAGAAGGAAGATGGGTTTTGATGTTTCTTTATTGAATGAGATTTAGTATTTCTGAATAAGATTTGTTAGCGGATTTGACTAATCTAAGTACGGAATTGGATGATTTAGTAGCTAATAGGCTTGAATCTTCCATTTATATTGATGAAATTGGAGGTTTGAAAGTTAGGGTTTATACCCAAATTGGGGGTTTTGATGTGTATAACGAAATTGACCCCATCTTGAGTTATTTAGCAATTGATTAGTAGGATTGAACTCCTAGAATGTTGAATTGCTTATTTCACTTTCGAAATACCCGTTTTACCCTTGTGGGCCAGTTTCCCTCTTTCTCCATAGTTAAATTTGATTCGAAAGATAAGTATAGCAATATAGGTATTGTTCTTCCTTATTTCTAACTTATAACTCGATTATGGATAGACTTTGAGTATTTGAAGGCTCTCCGAAAAGGCAAGGCAAAGATGTGATTATTCGTGACTCTCGCTCGGCTACCAGGTACGTTACGGCTTACCTTTCGGTTAGACTTCAGTTAGTGAAACATATGTAGAAGTTAGTTATTGACGGAGAAAGCATGTTAAGCCTTCAGGTTTGAAGTTAGGATGGAATATTCTTAGGTTGGTATTGTTGATTGACTATGTGGGCCCGTCGCCATGATTGTTGAGATTGGGCCTGTCGCCTTTCTGGCTATGTGTGATATTCTTATGACTGACATACTTTCCCCTCTTCCTCATGTTATCCCCTTGTCATATGAAAGGGGAATGTTGTTACTGAGAATTGAAACGTTGATCCGCATATTATAATATAAATTTGAGAACTATTGTGATTGATGTGTCTAATTGAAGCTAAGGAAGTGTACGGTATGCATTCCATACTTCATATGTGATCGTTGCCACTTGTTGTGTAATAGGCTTGTTGCCATATGGGTGATATTGGACTCATTATTTAGTTGCCATATTGTGATTGTGAAACCGTTATCTCTTATTCATTGGGTATTATCTTTTAAAGAGGAAGGAATTGACTTATTCGTGATATTGTGATTAGTGTCCACGTCTGGCATGATTGGTATTGATATATTGTCATTGGTATTGATATCATTCATGTATTGATACTCATATATTTGGATCAGGTTGCGTACCGTAACATATATATATATTTGGACCGGGTTGCACATTCTGCGACATTTATTGTACCTGGCTTTACGCCACAGTAGGTACATAGACTTCGCGGGTCCCCCATGGGTCATGACTATCGAGGCGTGGAGGTATTTCGCCTGGAGCACGTGTGAATCATTGCATTACACTGCATTGCATATGCATTCATATTCACATGTTCGTATTGTTGGATTTGCACTTGGTATTTATGTACTTGTGGTGATATTCGGATATGGTATTTTTTGTACTTGTGGTGATATTCCGACTTGGTATTTCTTTACATACTAGAGAATTGATGGACTCGAGGATTCGAGGCTTTCTGCTAGGCTATGACTTATGGTTACAGAATTATGGTTCTTAATACCATGAAATGACTTGTATTTGCTTAGTAACCATACATGATTGTTTACTTGCCTATTTGTTTACTTTCCGGATAGTGTTCCTTATCTTGTTATGAGCCTTGTGTGGCAATATTCAGATTTTTATCCTTATTCAAGTGGTACCCTTAGAAGCTCTTGTGCTTCTCTTGAGCTGACTTAGACCATATGCCTTGGGTAGAAGATGTATTCCGCGCTTATTCTCTTTAAAATTGATATTGAGATTTATTATTATTTACATTGTTCTTCCGCATTGATAGATCGCATGTTGGGTAAGGGAAGGGTTCGCCTACCAAGGTGGGAAATGGTAGGTGTCCACCCGACTATGTGAATTTTGGTCGTGATATGTAGTTTCTAAAATGGATGTATGAAAAATGAAACTTGAAATTGAGGTTTTAAATCTGCCCAGCTACGATTTGACCTTCGCGATCGCGAGGCCCATCATCATGATCGCGAGGCATTAAACCCGACAAGGCACTAAATTTCCCTGACGCAAATGCGAGAAGGAGTGATCGCGATCGCAACTCTCTTGACCTATAACCTCGCGAGCGCGAGACCTCCTACGCGATCGGGCAGGAGGAAACCAGATAGCTGAAAACCAGATCTGGTTTCTTCCAAACCCGAACCAACACTCGAAACTCATTCGGGATCCCTAGGGCACAAACAAAATATGTATTTCTATCATAAAACAGGCTATGAACTCGTTCGTACACTCGAAATTCAAAAAAGAGGTCATCTTGACCCGATGTTGACCAATGTCAACTCCAAAACCTTAAAAACTTAACTTTCCAACCAATGACCCAAATCACACCCGAATACCTTGGGACCTGAACCAATGGCTCGACTAAGTCAAAAATCACATTTCAGACCTAATGGAATTGACGAAACTCCCAAAATGAAGCATTTACCCCGATGTTTACTTTGGTCAAACATCTCCATTTCCTTAACTTAGAAAACTCAAATTTCACTAAAACAAAACCAAAATCCACCTGATTGCCTCGGGAATCGCATCACCCATCTCCGCAAGTCATAAGTACCCAGAAGAAACTATGGGAAGGGTATTTTAGGGAAAATAAGGCTAAAAGCTCAAAACAACGAAGGGAGTCGTTACATCAGATACCACTTAATATAGCGTTCGACCTCAGAAGGTAAAAGATAGAAAGATATCTGGATCCTCAAAAAGCTGGGGATATCTAGATCGCGTATCAGACTCCGTGTTCCAAGTAGCCTCCTTAACTGGACGATGCCTCAATTGTACTTTCACTGAAGCTATTTCTTTCGATCTCAACTTCTGAACCTGTTTGTCCAAAATAGCTATCAGCTCCTCCTCAAAAGTCAGATTCTGATCACGCAACACCGAATCCCACCAAACCACATGAGAACCATCCGAATGGTACTTCTTTAACATCGAAACATGAAAAATTGGGTAAACACCTGAAAGACCCGGAGGTAAAGCCAACTTATAAGCTACCTCCCAAATACGCTGAACAATATCAAATCGACCAATAAACCTCAGACTTAACTTCCCTTTCTTCCCAAATCTCATCACACCCTTCTTGGGTGAAACCTTCAACAGAACTCGTTCCCAACCATGAAATCCAAATCACGAACCTTCCGGTGCGCATAACTCTTTTGTCTACTCTGAGCCATGAGAAGTGTTTTCTGAATCAACTTAACCTTATCCAAAGAATCTTGCAACAAATCTATACCCCAAGGCCTAACCTAGAAAGAATCAAACTAACCAATTGGAGAACAACACCTCCTACCATACAATGCCTCAAATGGTTCCATCTCAATACTCGGATGGTAACTGTTGTTATAAGTGAACTCCGCCAAAGGTAGAAACTGATTCTAATGACCACCAAAATGAATCACATAGGCTCGTAACATATGCCCGAGAACCTGAATAATCTGCTCGGACTGACCACTAGTCTAGGGGTGAAAAGTTGTACTAAGCTCCACTCTATTGCCCAAATCCTTTTGCAAAGATCTCCAGGAATGAGATGTACACTGATTACCTCGGTCCGAAATGATAGAAATGGGCACTCCATGCAATCGAACTATCTCTCGAATGTAAATCTTTTGCCAACTTCTCTGAATTGTAGGTAGTCTGAACTGGAATGAAATGACAGACTTGGTCAACCTGTCTACAATGACCCAAATAGCATCAAATTTGCCCAACGTGTGTGGCAATCCCATCACAAAATCCATAGCAATCCGCTCCCACTTCTACTGAGGTATTGGCATCCTCTGGATCATAACACTAGGATTTTGGTGCTCATACTTCACTTGTTGGCAATTCAAACATCGGGACATGAACTCCACTATGTCCCTCTTCATTCGACACCACCAATAATGTTTCTTCAAGTCACGATACATCTTTGTAGCCCTTGGGTGAATGGAATACTTCGAACAATTTGCCTCCTACATGATCAATTTGTCAAATCCCGCACTCTAGGAACACAAATATATCCCTTGATCCTCAAAACACCATCACCATCAAGAATCACTTCCTTAGCCTCACCTTATAGCACTTTGTCCCAAATCTTACACAATTTCACATCATTAAATTGTTGAGCCCGAATCTGTTCTAATAAGAAAGACCGTGCCTCCACACTAGATGGAACTCTACCAGGTTATGAAATATCAAGTCTCACGAAACAGTTAGCCAATGGCTGAACATCTATAGCCAAAGGACACTCTCCCATAGGTAACGATGCCAAACTACCCATGCTCGCCGCCTTCCTACTCAAGGTATTCGCCACCACATTGGCCTTGCCCGAATGATAAAAAATGGTCATTTCATAATGGTTGAGCAACTCCAACCACCTACGCTGTCTCAAATTGAGGTCTTTCTGATTGAAAATATACTGAAGACTACGCTGATCCATGAACACCTCATAATGCACCCCATGAAGATAGTGCCTTTAAATCTTCAAGGCAAACACTATCGCTGCCAACTTCAAGTCATGAGTGGGGTAGTTCCTCTCATGTGCCTTCAACTGCCTCGAAGCATTCACCTTCCTTTTCTGCATCAATACACACACAAGACCCATTCCAGAAGCGTCAGAATAAACTGTAAAGCTCTCTCCCTTGATATGTAAGGTCAAAATCGGAGCAGTAGTCACCAATGTCTTGAGCTTTTGAAAGCTCGCCTCACACTCATCGCACAAATAACACCAAGTTAGAATTGTACCAGGTTCTGAAATATTAAGTCTCATGAAACGGTTAGCCAATGGCTAAACATCCATAGGCAAATAACGCTCTCCCACACGGAATAATGCCAAACTGCCTATGTTCATCGCCTTCTTACTCAAGGTATCCACCACCATATTGACCTTAGCCGGAAGTTAAAAAGTGGTCATGTCATAATGGTTGAGCAACTCCAACCACCTACGCTGTCTCAAATTGAGGTCTTTCTGATTAAAAATATACTGAAAGCTACGACGATTCGTGAACACCTCATAATGCACCCCATGAAGATAGTGACTCTAAATCTTCAAGACGAACACTACCGCTGCTAACTTCAAGTCATGAGTGGGGTAGTTCTTCTCATGCGCCTTCAATTGCCTCGAAGTATAAGCTATCACCTTCCATTTCTTCATCAATACACACCCAAGACCCATTCTAGAAGCATCAGAATAAACCGTAAAGCTCTAGCCTTTGATAGGTAAGGTCAAAATCTGAGCAGTAGTCAACAAAGTCTTGAGCTTTTCAAAGCTCACCTCACACTCATTGCACCAATGAAATGCCACCTCATTCTAAGTTAATTTGGTCAATGGGAATGCAATGGATGAAAACCCCTCTACAAAATGCCGATAATAACCCTTAAGACCCACAAAACTCCAAACCTTAGTGATCGAAGCAGGGTCTGATCCAATCCTGAACTTTCTCATTCTTCTTAGGATCAACCATGTTACCATCCTTAGTCACCACATGACCCAAAAATGCCACCGAACTAATCCAAAACTTGCACTTCGAAAACTTGGCATAAAGTTTCTTCTCCTTCAAAATCCCAAGCACGATCTTCAAATCCTGCTCACACTCCTCTCTACTATGGAAGTATATCAAGATATCATCAATGACGACATTGACAAAGGAATCCAAGTAGGGTCTGAATACCCCATTTATCAAATCCATAAAGGCTGCGGGGGTGTTAGTCAACCCAAATGACATTACTAAAAACTCATAATGCCCATAACGCGTCCGTAATGCTGTCTTAGGAACATTCGTAGCCCTAATCTTCAACTGGTGATAACCGAATCTCAAGTCAATCTTATAAAAGATGGAATCTCCCTGAAGCTGATCGAGCGAGTCATCAATGCGAGGAATCAGTTACTTGTTCTTGATGGTCATCTTTTTTAATGTTGATAGTCAATACACATCCACATGGAGCCATCCTTCTTCTTCTTCTTTATAAAAAACACGGGATCTATGGTGAAACTCTAGGCCGAATGGATCCATTGCTCAAGAAATCTTGCAATTGATCCTTTAACTCCTTCAACATAGGCGTGCTATCCAATATGGTGGACTAGAAATGGGCTGAATACTCAGCTCCAGATCAATACATGAGCCAATATCACGATCGGGTGGAACACCTGGAAGATCCATCGAAAACACCTCTGGAAACTCTCTCACTACGAGAACCGACTCTAATGGAGGATTCTTTGAACTAGTATCTCGAACATACACAACGTAGGAGTGACACCCTTTCTCCACCATCATTGAGCCTTAAGAAACGATGTAACCCTCTTCAAATACTGAGTAAAAGCACCCTCCCACTCTAAACTAGGGAACCCGACATGGCTAAAGTAACTGTCTTGGCATGACAATCCAAGATCACGTGATACAAAGATAACCAATCCATCCCCAGAATAGCGTCAAAATCTACCATATCCAAGACTTTCAAATCTACCTAGGTATCATACCCCATCAAAGTAACTACACAACATCTATATACTCAATCTACCACTACATAATCCCCAACAAGTGTAGGAACATTAATAGGCAAGTCTAGAGGATCACACATCATATCCAAACTCGAAGAGAAGTAGGTAGACACATCAGAGTAGGTAAATCTTGGATCAAATAGTATTGTAGCGGAACGATGTCAAATCGAAAGTATACTTGTGATAATAGCATTAGAGGCCTCTGCCTCATGTCTGCCCGACAAAGCATAGAAATGAGCACGGTCACTCAAAGTGTGAGTACCCACCATGACTCACTTCCTCGACCGAGATGAGTACCACCCATAACTGCCTGAGAACCACCGCTACTACCATGAGCACCACCTCCAGTGTGCTGTGCAGCTATCCTAGGAACGAAAGTCTGGGGACTCTGATGCTGGCCACTGCGCTAAGTCTGGGACATTACTTCTAAATTTCTAAGGTCTCCACACTCAAACCAACCTGCGGAACTGTGGTTCACTGAGAAGAAGAACTTGCACCCAAATGCCTACCATGACCAGATGGTGTATAAGAACTCGGGGATAACTGTCCAGAACTATATGAAGTACACGATGACTTTCCCTTCTTAGATACTGGTATGGCTGCAACAACTGGCCTGATAATCAAATGGTGATGACCTCCACCAACGTATCCTCTACCTCTAGATGAGGTACCTACACGTGTGCCAAAGCGGGACCTGCGATCACCTGCTACCTATAGCCTCATGCCTAATAAACTTAGCCTCTCAAACTGCATTCATAATATGCTGGATGGAAGACGGAAGCCATCTATGCTGCGATAAAACAAAATGGACAAATTAACTCATTGGTAAACCTCCTCACCCTCTCGGCCTCATCAAGAAGAATCATCAAGGCATGGCGAGACAATGTGTGGAACTGGGTTTCATACTCTATCATAGTCATACGCCCCTGGCACAACCCCTTAAACTAAGCTGTCCTCCTCTCCCTCTGATATTGCAAGGTACGAACTTCTCCAAGAAAGCCTGAGTGAATGAAACCTAAGTGACAGGAGGGGACCCTGCTGGTCTAGTCTCAAGAAATGACCTCCACTATTGCTTGGCGGGTTCAACCATATGAAAAATGGTGTAGTCCACTCCACCATACTCGCTCGATGTTATACTACCTCTCATGACAACTGATCTAAAACTCATATGTGTCATCCTCGGGGTCTCCATTATACTTGGGAGGATCCATCTTCCTGAAATGCTCAAACATCTTCTGCTCTTCCACATACATCATGGGCTGAGTGGCTGGGGGTGAAGCAAGGCCTGGCACTGGCATGCCTAAGAATCGGGAAGCCACAGTAGGTGCTGGCCCAGCCTCTGGAGTTTGAATTTAGGGAGCAACCACATGATCAGGAGTCTGTCATCCCACCCTAGTCTAAGAATCATTCGAAGTAGCCGTGAATACCCGACTAAGCCATACTCTTAAGAAAGCCCAACATACGAACCAAGGTGTCTTGAAGCATAGGTGTAGCAATGAAACTCGGAGGTGTTTGTCCTGGTGTAACCTCCTCAGCATGAACTGGCTTATCATCCTCAATCACCTCCAGCTCAGGAGATGCCGCTCAAGCTGCACGGCCACGAGGTGGCAACGGCACCGGTGCTCGGCTGGGGTCATCTTCAGCCACGCGGACTACCTCCCCTGGCTCCTACCCCCAGAACCGGCGGCCACAGAAACGGACGCGGTGCAACCTGCGATCTCTAGCCATGGTCGATCTAGTCCTCACCATCTTTGAGAAATAATGAAATAAGAAACTCAGTATTCGATAAAGTCAAGAACGCATGATAAGAATGAAAGAACTGAAATTTCCTAAATGCCTTGTAACCTCTCGAAGAGAGGTACGAATGTCATCGTACCAATACGAAAGACTCTACTAGATGCCGCTCATATACTTGTGAGACCATTGAACCTAAAACTCTGTACCAAATTTGTCACTACCCAAAATGCCTAAATAATGGCTAAGTCGCGAAAAAAAATAGCAGAATTAACAAAGACAACCATGATAAGTCTCATAATAGGTTTATAAAAATAAGGACGATAAGTAGTCTAAGTCAATACATCTCCCCAAAACCTGGAAGTCACAATACATGAGCAACTAATCCGAATACAAGTCTGGAAAATACTACATAGAATTGTCTGAAGTGAAGAAAGACAGAACGTAAATACAAAAGTGAAGTCCGGTGCTGTAGGACCCTCATCAACTCACCGTGGACTCTAAAAAAGGGCCTCAACGATCAACAAAATCTCAACCTCTACTCACGCTTGGATCCGATCCTGCACACGAAAGGTGCAGCAAGTGTAGAGTGAGTACGGGAAGCATGTGTACCCAGCATTATCGTTGACTGACCCTATACTGAAGCGATGGCGAGGGTTGATACTTCCAATACCCATCTTCTTGTTTTATTAGTTAAAAGTTCACATTTTATTAACATTCAACAAGCAAGAAAAATAAGCACAACTTAATCAGTTCATAAAGATTGTGTCTTTCTAAGTTAGTCGTAATGAGTCAGTATTTTCATCAATTAAGCAAGTATAAGTGTAAAGATCTCATCTTTCCATCAGTTATAGCAAATGCAGGCATAAAAGTCCCATCTTTATATCGTTTAAGGACATACGGCATGAAATCAAGTCACGCAAGCATAAATGGTATGCGATGTAAGGAATGCAAGCAAATGCAAGTGAATGGTATGCAATGCAATGGCCATATGCAATGGTATACACATGCTCCTACAGTAGGTTTCATGTGACCCATGGGGGACTCATGAGGTCCATATACCCACCCGGAATATCATATCACCTAGATCACATCGAATCTCAGCCGTATGGCTATAGTATCATCATCACTTCGTCCATGTACCATATCCAATATCCGACCTCCCAGGCCCCTGTCTTGCATATTCATCAATCAAATGCTAATCATATCATGAAAGTATAAATGGATATGCGTACAAAATGTATATACACAATATCAATTCAATTTCAAGTATACATGACCTTTTCATAGATTAAACGAGGTGTGGGTGATGAATGCAATTCAAGTCATTATTCACAAGTGTTTATTCAATTGTCACCATCATATCCCAAGTAAACAACAAACATACCAACCTAAACGGATTTATCCGCCATTCCTTATGGCCTAAAGGCTAAACACATAACCTCCATCACATTTCATAGTTAGTTCTTATTTTAGTTACCTATATAGATACACGTTACCTGCATAAGTGCTCATCACCTCACGACTACGGGATCCCCAATTCCCCTTTACGCCTCTTATTTAGATTAACCAACACATAACACTACATAAAGGGTCTGTTAAGTCTCAACTTGCCTGTATCCAAAGCCGAAGAGTCACTCCACATCTTTTCCCTTCCTCTGAGCTTCTGAACAAGCCCAGTCTATTCAAATATGATATTTACAAGTGATTAAGAGTCTATCGATACCCATATTGCCTATAAAGAATTCGTGTCCAAAAAGTTAGCCCAAAACCCCTTACCAAACCCTGAAGGTCAAAATAGTAATTTTGATATGATAACCAGCTCATCATGGTCAAATTAGCACTCTATGAGGTTATATGAATCTAACAATACCCATATTTTTATACGCTAGCCCAGAACCCAAAACTGAACCCAAAAAGATAACCCCAAGCCCCCAAGGGTAAAACTAGATTTTAAGCCTAAAATCATCTTACCCATAGTCTCGATAGTCCATATCCTAAAAATTATATTGAACCTTCAATTTCATAAATCTCATCACAACCCATTTCCATGGAAACCCTCAATTTACTACTTAGGAATCATGATTAAACATATAAACTAATGGAATATATCATTAATTATCACTTAGATAATGTTTAAAACTTACTCCAGTGAAAAAACTTGCAAATAGAACTTGAAATTGCCTTAATCCCTACTCTATAGCTTTTAAAATAGATGTATGAAGAATGAAACTCAAATTTGGAGTTTTAAATATGCCTAGCTACGATTTGGCCTTCGCGATCGCGAGGCTCGTCATCATAATCATGAGGCATTAAACCTGACCTGAGCCCGAATTTCCCAAACATGAACGCGTGGACGAGTGGTCGCGATCGAGACCTTCCTGGACCCACAACTTTGCGAACTCGAGACCTCGTACGCAATTGCGTAGGAGGAAACCAGATAGCTGAAAAATAGAAAATCTGGTTTCTTCCAAAACGCAAAACTCATTCGGGACCCCCCTGTGATATGATCCCGAGGAGCAAATATGATTCAAGATACTTCATCCGAGGCCGAGCCAAGGAACTCCGAGCCTTACAATCCATGGTGATGCAAATAGAGGCTTTGGAGACCTTTGAGGAGCTTTATAGGAGAGCATATGATATGCGGATGATTGCATGGTCGCATGGTGTGAAGATAAGATGGAAGGAGAAAATGATGGCTAGCCATGCAAAGAGGCTATTCTTTAAAGTCAAGCCATCATCCCTAAAGAAGACTACCAAATAAGGCTCTTACTTCATTAAGGGTATTATTGTAATAACTATTCTAGTTTTCTTTTGCTTGTTTAGTATAAATACCATACTTGGTCATTTCATTACTTAGATTATGTTGAATTGAGAATTGAGAATACTCTTTTGGAGTGATAGTTTGTTTAGCTAGGTAGCTATAGATTGTAGTGTTAGAGATAACTAATTATGGCGGATTCCATTGTTGGCTATTGAACCCTTTCCATTGAATTTCATATGAGAGTTGCTCGTTTGTGGATTCATTTGATTACCTTTTGATTGGATTTCAAATAGTATAGGTTCCTTAGTAGGATTAATTCCTTTACTAAGTGGGTGTTGCTTCTCTTCTCATCCTAATTTCTTCACTTCTCACCTTGATTTCCTCCAATCCTTTAATTTTCATTTTTTCGTTGTTGAATCCGTGTCTTCCACAAGACTGATCGCATCATTTGGTGAGCTTGGTAGAAGAATTTTTCCATCAATTCTTCATCCTTTGGTTCAAGAAAATTCAAAATAAAATAAAAATAGAAAAGCCAAAAAATTTGAAAATCATAAACCCCCAAAATTTTGTTATTGTTTGTTCGATTGGAGGTTAGAATTGAGTTTGTTGAAGTGGAAAACCCCCAAATCCGAAGTTCGAAGTAGTTTGGAGGAGTTTTGAAGGTTCCACCATTGAAGGATCTTCAAAGCTTGAAGAACTCAAAAGTAGGTTTGTTGATTTTGTGCTTAATTGAGGCTAATTTGTATTGGGCTTTGTTCTCCTATTTAAGGAGAGCTTAGATCTAAAATTTGGGAGAAAAATGAGTTGATTTCAACCTATATTTTTTGGGCGTTCTTGGTTTTCATAAGGCTCTTCATATATTCATCTTGAAGAAGAATGCAAAAAAGAGGGTGTTTGATCCAAAATTCTTCAAGCAAAGTTGTAAAAAAGTGTTTTTTCACCCCAAAAGGGAAAATACTAGGTTGTGTGGATCTAAAAAGATAACAAAAATCAGAAAAAAAGAGACCCCACGTGACTGCCATGTGGTGCAGGCCAAGCGGCCACATCAGCAGCCATGCAAGGAGGACAAAGATTTTTTTTTTGGAACATTTTGTTTTTACCCACGTAGTGCTACGTGGGCCACGTAGCCCACCCACGTAGCCAAGACACACCCCAAAATTTGGTTATGGAAGTGGCCACGTCCCAAAGGCTTCTTGGCCACGTAGCAAAGGCCAGGCACGCAAGCCTCCACCACGTTGGCCAAGCCACCCACGCACCCCTCAAGCTCCACCCATGCATCCCAAGGCAGCCACCCATGTAAAGGTTCTTTTTCGATTTCTTCTCATTTTTCTCTCATTTCTTTGATTCTCTAAGCTAATTAACAATTAGCAATTGTTCTTTCTTGGTTGTTAACTAGTTCTTGAGTACTTAATTTCATTGCATGCCAACTCTTTCAAGCTTTTATCGTTTTAACTTCGATGAAAATTTCTTGGCTCAAGTCCTTTAGTTTAATCGAGTCGTCCGTCTTTCAATTAACAAGAATCTATTCTTCCACAAAGAATTAGCAACCTTGTGAATTGATTTGTGAATAGCGGTTCATTGCCAATTTCGGAAGGACACTAGAGTGTGGTAAGCTTGAGTGCAAATACGAGCGACATGAGAAACTTTATTACTAAACTTGTTTGCTCGTTTTGTAGGTACAAGGAGAGAAGTCATAAGGAAAAGGAGATATAAGGAATCATGTCATTCGGATTCTTGTGATGGTGACATGGAAGGTTATGCCTCTAGTATGGAGGATATGGCTATTATAGTAATGAAGATTATGGAGGCTATGATGATCAATATGTTGGCAAAGAGTATTGTTGACACCTAATTTTTGACCTCCTATAATTTATTTTTATTACCCAGAGTCCTTGAATATTAAATGGAGTGAAATATGTATTTTTAGAAGTCAAAATGATTTTATAAAATGTTATAAATCATTTGGAAATTAATTTAAAATATATTTACTAAAATCAAGGAAATAGTATAAAAAAATTGTTTATTTATTGTTCAAATTATCATGAAATCAATTAACAAACATTTTACTTCGTTTAATTCAAGAAATCTGACTAATTAAATAGGATTTATTCCCCTTCTCTAATCTTTTAAATTTTGCATAAAGTAGCTGTGTGTTTAATTGTAATTTTATGTTCAAAGTGGCTTTAATTGAAATGGGTCAAGTTAATGACTTAAAGACGATTAATGCCATAATTGAACTTTGCAAAAAACTAGCCGTCTTTGTTTTAAAATTAGCCAATTAGGCTAAATTAGTTTAATTTTGGCTATAACTGAAGTGGGATTAATGACTTTTCTTTAAAATTTGTTATTTAATTCAAAACTGCATTTTTTGTCTCTCATATACATGTATATATGCGTGTATACATGTGTATATACAATATGTACATGTATACACATGTATACACGAGTAGGCCCATTTCCTTGTTACATTTAAGTCGGCCGGATCAGGCCCAATGGCCATGACCCGGCTCAATACCAAAGACTAAAGGGGATATACCCCCCTTATTTCCCATTTTTGGCTTTCAAGAGAAAAAAATGACCCTTAGGTCGTGTTCTCTCTTCAAGGGTGAAGCGAGCCCTAGAGCTGCCTCTCTTTCTCTCTCCTCGCTGACATCATAGTTGCCGGAAATGATAACTTCGTGGCCCCGTATTGGTTGGTATGGTTTTTGTAGGCTTGAGAATGGTAAGAGGATTTATTGCTGTGCCATTTCTCAATCAAAACCTTCACAAACAGCCCCAAGCACGGTATATCTATCCCCTTTATCTACTTTTTCTGCTTTTTCTTCAAATGTTACACTGCAATATTTAATTGTTCTTGTTTGTTTGCGATTTTGAACTCTGGATTTTCATTGGTTCACGGTGAATTCAAGGGGATTGACCCTTTGTGGTCGATTTCAACCCTTGATGTACTCACATGCATGGATCTGGACCCTTGATGGTCAGAACAAGGCCATTTCTCACATTTTTATGTTTTTCCCACATCGATCTGGGAAGAGGGTTTTCGAGATTTGGGGTCCTATAGATAGAACCCCAATTCACATTTTCTAGGAAGACTTTGAATTGGATATACATAAATATTCACTCAAAAAAACTCGATTCCTTTAAAGTTTTTACAAAAAATTGCTTTAAAACTTTAATTTCGGAGTTAAGTAAAATTTTAATATTTGTTTTCTTTATGGGTTGGCTGAGTTGGGGTTTTGAGGAGCACAAAGGGGTTTCCAAGTTAAAATATCGATCAAAGGCTGCACCGGAGAAAGGTAATCTTCTTTCCCTTTTAATTTTTGCCATTCTTTTCCTATTTAGGTGTAATTTATGTGTTAGTTATGTGTAGTTAGTTTGATTAAGCCTATTTTATATGCTGTTCGATTAAATAAGTTGATTAGATTGGTTAAGCATGGTTTAGGTGTTATCAATCATAAAACTTGTTGTTAAACATATGTTTTGCCTAGTTTCTGCCTATTACTCTCCTAAGCATATGATATAATCCTGTTTACAATCCTGTTAGTTCATTTAGTATGTTAGATGAAGTCCTATAGCTTGATTAAATTTTTTAATGGCACTGTAAAAGGGACTAAACATGTTAAGTTAAGTATCCAAGCCTGTTTGAATCATGCTATCTATCTTAAGCTAGTCATGTTCAAAGTGTGTAAGTACCACTTAGTTAGCTTGAATCCTATCTGATTAGGGTCTAATAAGGACCATTATCATGCCTATTCTATTTACTTCTATATATTGTTTAGAAGAATGATGTTGATCCTTGCATGTTCTCTAAACTTGAGTTTGTTGGTTTACTGCTATGACATCTGATGAGTGTTATGTTATAACCTAGAAGTCTGCTAATCATGCTAATATGGATAAAAGTTTGCTATGATTGGTCATCCTATTAGCTGTTTGTATCAAATCTGTATTAATGGGTGTTGGACTTGATCAATATGATTAAATATACATTAGACAGTGCATAATCTTTCTTGTTTGACATCATGATTAGTGTTCTCAACTTTGTGTCTGGTTTAAACTAGCATGTGAATTGATTTTGACTGCCCGAGACATGTACACCTCTTTGAATCAAGTTTGGAGTCATTTGTGACCTATGTGTTTGATATACTATAATGGTTTCCCCGTGGTGTGTTGCTTGAGTCAAGTACTTGTCACACCCCTATCAGGAGTATGACGGGCTCCGACCCGTAGGCCGGGAACCACCTAACTTATCCGTTACTTTGAACATTATAAATCATAACTCAAAGAACACCTGCACGCAGAAAAGGCCCAACATAGAAATATCCGTTCATTCAGCACATATATTCATATGCGGACCGACAAGGTTACCACAACATAACGTATATCATAAAGCCGGCAAGGCTAACAGTAAAGTATCAAGAGCTCAAAATAAGGATGACAAGGCCACCAAAATATTATACAATAATATGAACCGGTGGGGCTATAAAACATCTAACTGTACACACACATCTACGAGCCTCTACATAGAATACGATGATCATAAGGACAATACCAAATAGTCTACAGCTCATTCGAAGTAAGTGGAATGCTAGTGAGAATCCGATAGAACACCTACGGGTCCGATCCATCTCCCCCTACTGCGGGCATGAGCACGAGCGTCCAAAAGAGGGACGTCGATACGAAAAATGTACTCGATATGTGAGGCATGAATAACAACATAATATAGATATGGAAGGTAACATGGAATAAGAGAGATAACCTGTACATCTGGATGCCTCATAAGGCGGATGTCATGCATGCTCAGCTTTTAAAAAAACTTTTTCTTACATACATATATATAATATCATCATCATAACGTACCCGGCCTTTTCAGGACTTGGTGTGTAACGTACCCGGCCCTTTCGGGACTCGGTGTGTAACATACCCGGCCCTTTCGGGACTCGGTGTGTAATACCAACTGATCAGTGGTTGCATAATAGGTGCCGTACCTGACCGACTATAGCGCGGCTCGATGTAGTAAAATACATACATACATACATACATACATACATATATATATATATATATATATATATATATATATATATATATATATTATATATATATATATATATATATATAGTGCGAGAGCCAAATAAAAGCTATAACTACTTCGGAGTGACGTAAGGTCAGTAACCTCCGATTTTCATTATGGAATTATCATCATCGCTACATCTCACATTGAAGGAACAATTATTATAAGGTGAGATCAACAACAATGAATAAAATCAAGAAAATCATGAAATAATCTCAATAATCTCATAATAGTATTAACATCATAAGCTTTGAAATTTCTAGAATTAAAATCATCACCATCATAATCATCATAGAAACATTCTTATCTTTAACATCGTCATTCATATTGTAAAAACATGTCCGTTGTTGTTGTCATAAAAGCTTATAGAATCATAAATCTTTGACTCGGAAAATAGGGACATTTTGAAAAATATTTATGGATTATCAAGAAAGAAGTTATGCCTTTGAATCATAAACTCTATGAATTATGAATTTCTAGCTTTTGGGAATAAGAATGTTCTTGGAAAACATTTATGGATTCAATAAAGGGATTATGGGACATTTGGAAAACACCTATTGGATTCATAAGAAAGGAATCATGCATTCGGAAGAAAGGGACTAGCCTTAACATACACGAAGATAACTTCTCGACTTCCAACTTACTTCCTGTCTTGCAATTCACTTAAGATCATTCGTAGCCTCGTAATCTACATATACAACTATTCATACTATTGTTAGGCTCATCGATATACGCTCTTCTTAAACCCTTAATTTAAATCCATTTAGAATCTGCCGAAATTCGGGTAGCATCTCCCCTGTTTATATGCCTAGCCCGAAATCACAATCCAATAACCAACAACAACAACAACAATACCAACATCACAACAAAACTATCAACACCAATAGGCTCCATAAAACATCTCACACGATGTTTTCCAAGTTTCTCAACTATCCAACTTATTATACGACTATGTAATAACTTTATCTCCGTAAATAAACTGAAATTAATATTAATAAGGAGAGATTCATACCTTATTCTTTCTAGAGCAGCAATAAGTTCAATATTTACTTTGAATCCAAGCCAATTCCGCCGCAAGACAATACTATAATCACAACCGTACGTTACTCGGACCTCGATTAATACTCCGTCACTTGAAATTACTCAAAATCCTCACTTTTGTGATGTATATTTGCTCTCTTATGCTTGCTTATTTTTCTGGAATATTTGAAAGATTTTTATGACCAAAAAGAGGGGTTTTAACCCTTTTATAAGTGGGTAAAGTCGGCGGCACTGTAGCAGTGTTGTAGCAGTTACTGTAGCACGCGTTTCTGCTTTGTCAGCCAAACTTGTAAGTTCCATAAATCTCTACTCCGATGTTCTATCGATGAGGGGTTTGTTGCGTTGGAAACTATGCTCAACGAACTTCATTTTAGGCTTTTAAAATACCTTAAAACTCCTCATATACCTGGAGATATACCCCTCCAAAGTTGACCCAAAATTTTGTCCTTAATTCTGTCAACTTGTTCCAAATTTTTGACAAACTTATTTTCGTTGATTTGCTTGGTCCTGGAATCTTCCACAACTCCCCCTGCATGATATTTATCATTTATTGTACTTGATAATGGCCATGTTCCTGTGTTTCGAAATAGTCTTTCCCGATTACGACTTGCGAGATCGTAATTCATCCTTTACTTCATTGTTACATACTTCCCATGGCTTGTACCTTCCAAAACATCATGGGATGTCTCCGATACTCCATTACTACAGTGATGTACGTGGCATGCTCATGCTTTGAAAGTGCGGGGTGTAACAGTACTATTCCAAAACGTGTTATTGATGGTAAAATGGAACCCTATGTCTACTGGACTTGAAATTGTATCCATTGAAGCTAGAAATGACATTTACTTGACTTAATAGAGGAACCAGACCATTTGTATGCTCCCTTTAGGAACTCTGTTTCAAATATGAAGTCTGTACCATCTTGGTTTATTGTTAGTTTAGTGTCATAAGTCTTATATGGTATTTCATAAAGAACTAAAGACATGCTGAACCTAGTTTAGTATCTGTGAGCCCACATTAATGCTTTGTTGAGTCTTAGGATGTTGTCTGAAGTTCTTTATTAATAGAATATGCTAGCTAGTGTGTGATGTGCTGTGAAATTATGACACGTCTAATGCTTTTTGACTCTAAGTTTTACTTGTTTTCGAGTAAGTTTGTGTTACTTTAATGTGTTTTGTATATGTGCAGGTATTTAGAAGTGGAATTGATAAATATGTTGAAAACAAGGAATTTTGAAGACAAGGCTCTGCTGTGCACTTGTACGGACCATTAAGTTGTTCGCCGAATTGCACTGAGCGAAAGATCTGAGACTGTGCTACATTGTTGTAAAAAGACGGGCTGATCGATGGACCGTCAACATGATCGACAATCCGTCGATGTTCATGGGCGGTGGAGTTTTTGCAAAGTGAAAATTGTCATCAAACCATCGAAGTGCATCATCGACATTCGACGGTACGGCCAATGTGCAAAGACGGTCCGTCGAGTTGCAAGCCGACTTGGAACTGGATTAGGATTAATTATTCCGAGTTTAACTTATATAAATACCTATTTAGGTTTTATTTTTCAGACATCTGGAGTTTTAAACTTGTAGTAATTACTTTTGGGTTTTTAGTACGGTTGAAGATTTTTCCAGACGATTGCATTTGTTTACTTTCAATCTTTTATTATTTTTTTCGTTGCCATGAGTAGCTAAACATCTTTATTAAGGTTGTGAACCCAAGGATGGGTGTTTTGTGATTGGGGATTGTGATTGATATACGCATAATGGATTGTTAGGGTTTATTTGTTCTTCGTTTTCATCAT
>NC_081346.1:59512372-59524803 GCF_029784015.1 Lycium ferocissimum | reverse complement strand
GAGGGGAATACCCGTAGGGCCCCCTTTTTTAGGGGAAGGTTCGGTGGCAATGTCTCTCCAATGGGGGCACTGCTCGAGGTGGCTCCCGCGGACCAAAACTAAAGGTTCAGCATAAGAGAGTTCCTAATGGCCTCCTCCATCTGCCGCTCCTCTATACTCGAACTCCTCGAGTGAGTCCTCTCTCTCAACTCATCCTCCTCTATCACTTTTCCCTCTTATCTTCTAACACCACACCGAGGGACTCCCCCGAACATCAAGAAAGCGCCATCCTTACCAGAAGCACGTCCTCCTCCCTCTCAGTCTTGGCGGGACGTACTATCATTCCTCAACTCAGATCACGAGCCTCGCAAATCAATATCGGCACCTTCCGGCCGAACTCCACCCGCAATGCATCGGAGGGGTGCTGGCCGAGACAAATCCAAAAGCACGAGCCGCGTCTCTCAAAGCTATATAAGCGAAGACCGTGGACCGCCTCGGTGGTACCATGGCGTACCGCAACCCTCTCGATTGACAAACCGGGCAGCCCGTGCCACCATACCCGCCAGGCGGGCCGATCCACCGTAGTCGCCCTCGCTTTGGGTTCTCAACTTCTCCGGCCCGAAGGCATAGGGGCCGGCGTCTTCCTCGTAGCTACGGGGAGTCGACGTGCGTGGGCTCGGTGGCAGCTTCTGTCTCAATGGCCGGCATCACCCGGTAGCTCACTCGTGCGGCCTCCGGCTTAGTCTCGAAGAATCGGGGTAGTAGTGGTGGGTAACTCCCCCATAGAGTCACCCGCGACTCCTGAATGAATAGCCTCTTGAGGCATAGGCAACCCTCCAAGTGAAATCGGGAACCCATCCTCTTCTCTCTAGCCTTCTCCATGGCCTCATCTCTACTCTTCTTCACCTAGTACACATGTGAAATTGTAATCCGATGATCAATATCTTGTAGTATAAGGACATGGGACCTCCGAATGAGCTCGGTGATCAAACATGGATATATCAATGAAGTGATGGGCTATGAAGCCCTCAGCTGAATCTCGCCCAACCGCCCAAAATTAATCGGGTACCTAGTCATTAATGCAACCAAGATGATGGATACATCCAATGGTGAGCGCATTGTTGGCTGTAGTAGGAAGAACCGCAATCGTAGCACACTCTCTGCAGGCTGGTATCAAGTGTCAACCGCTTTCTTTATCTGTCCTTTAGGTTAGCTCTGGCTTAGTCGACCAATCCTTTGCTGCCACCCAATCTTGGACTGTCTGCTCATTCCTTATGTCAAGTTCGTTATCTAATTCATCTGTGTGTCTCAGAGCAGTATTGTCATTACCGAAGTACACCTTATTGATAGCCTCCGCGGAGATATCAATCTTCACTCCTCTCAACTCAACCTCTGTCAATGGGTCAATCTCAATCAGCCTCTGTCTTTATTTTTTGACTTTGGCAATTAATGCTCCATATGCAGCATATAATTCCGGCATCAATACTGGATGGTAATCCCCAGGAGAATCATTCAGGAAACTAGCTGATAGTGTGCTCAATGGTGTCTCTGGTGTGGGGGAGGATCTGCAGACCCTCAAAGCTGATATGCCACTCTTCATGGATGGTTCTATTCTCATTCAGCCCGATACCATTTTTCAATGCAATCCCATCCTCAAACAGCTCCTTAGCACCCTCAACTGTGAACCGGTGCCGATCATCGTCTAAATGTTTGGCTCTAACCTCTCGAGATTCAGTGGCATCATCACCCTCAATTGTAGATAAATTCTGCTGAGTAGGGGATCCGGTGGATAAATGGGAAACTGCGAATCACCTCCGGATGGAGGCGAGTGAATCCGCCTCACGGATTCAAGATCGAGAATTCTCGCCTCGGCTCCATCACCGGACCCAGTCTGAGATGATCTCTCTCTTCTTGATCGGAGGAATCGGGGGGGTGTAGGAGCCGATGCGCTATGACTCGCCATTCCAAACAAAGGAACGGCCTACATTCTTCTTTTTCGGTATAATCTCGGGCTCATCATCTGAGGGTTCATCTCTCAGAGCGTGCTGACGGCCGGGCCTTCTTCTACCGGTTTGTCTCTGTGTTTGCCTTGAACCACCCCCTCATGTAGTTGTCAATTTGGGTGGAGCGATACCTGTAAGCATCAAAATCAAAATCTAGTTAACCGGTACAACTGAACTTCAAACTAAGTAATTCTAAAAAACTGTCAGTTCTCTAAAACTTGGGTCTGCAAACAGTCTTTGTGCAAGGACGGACCGTCGAACTCGTCGACGGACTGTCAAACAGCTCAACGGTACTGTCTTTGTACAAAGATGGTCCGTCGACCTATTGACGGTTCCGTCATCAACATGTTTACGGCCTGTCTGCAGCAACTTAAGGCTCTTAAGTTCAATTTTAGCTCCTACCACACAGATATCATAGAATACTTGCGCATTTTGGGGTTCGGGGCTTCGGGTTACTCAGACTTCACCCTTATTTTTTTACCTTTTTGACCTTTGGTCCTTTCTCGGGTTTCGTTTGGTGGGTATAACGATATCAAATCGAAATTTTTAATAGAAATACCCTCCAACCCATTGGAGTTACTCAGACTTCACTCCCAAATTGCATGTTTATCAGAATTTCCTTTTTTCGAACCATTGGCGGGCATAATGAATCAACACAAATTGTGGATCAAAATGCCCACCGACTCAATGGGGATACGATATTCTCGTCCCCAAGAGTCCTACTAACAGCAATCATACCAAACTTCCTTCCCCCAACCAACAATTTCACAATATTTCAATTTTAAGCAAGAATTTCATCAAATAAATGCAAACCCTAGATCATGATTTCTGTCCTTTGCATTCAACATCACATATATTACAACCCTCACCCAGCTAACACACCCCTTACTCAATTAATCATGGTAGAAGCACACACCTAGTTCCCATTCTATAAATACAATAATTTAGGAACCCTGTGTGTGCTAATAATCGAATTTCGCACTAATTTTCTCAATAAACACTAAGAAAGGGTTGAATTTGTCCCTAATTACAAGATCAACACAAGTTCATATGAAAAAAAATGTGAGTGAAAATAAGAGAGAATGCGAGAAAATTCATTAGATTAGGGCAGAGGAGTTTTAGTTTTTACGTGGTGGTGAGATAGTGGTGAGATGGAGGGTTTTATAGGGTGGTTCAGTAATTTGAGGAGTTTTAATGGAAGTGGGGAAGTGGGTAATGGAGTTATAGAGGGAGTTGAATAGGTGGAGAAGTGCAGAAGTGAAGAAGTGGGAAAGATGCGGGTAGTGAGGTATTTAAATCCCTGCCCGTTATTTTTTTTTTATTTAAACCTTTATATTTTTTTATTTTTTTTTGTTCTGTGATATACGAACGGGCAATTCGGACCGTCGTTGTACATCATTTGCAGACCGTCAAAAAATTCAACGGTACCGTCGAAATTTGACGGTTCGTCGAATTACGTGTTCAGAGAGTTGAACTTGCAAACTCTCTGAACTAGGCCTCTGCATACCGTACATGCACATCGACGGTTCATCAACACTATTGAAGATCCGTCAATTTGCATTGAGTACCTGAGTTTAGTTCCTGCACACTCAACACCCGTTAACCAATCCAGATATACTATTGAAGAAAAAAAAATTACAAAAATCTAAACTTGGGTTGCCTCCCAAGAAGCGCTTGATTTAACGTGGCACGACGGTGGTACCCATTTTTACTCTAGATCAGGATCCGTTCCCAAATGCTTTAACTAGCACTAATCGAAAATTCGATCCCCCTCAATGCGACCATGGTAGTGCTTCATCCTCTGCCCGTTCACCTTAAATGTCCTAGTTCCATCTTCGGACTTTAATTCAATTGCTCCATGGGGTGAAACACTTACCACTTCAAAAGGGCCAGACCACCTTGATTTCAATTTGCCCGGTAGCAGCTTCAATCTAGAGTTAGAAAGCAGGACAGGATCACCCTTGTAAAATTCCCGCTTCAGTATTTTCTTGTCATGATCTTTGCTTCATCCTCTCTTTCTATAATGCTACACTTTTATAGGCCTGATAGCGGAACTCATCCATCTCACTGAGTTGAAACAACCTCAGTTTATTAGTCGCTTCTTCCCAATTCATGTTCAATTTCTTAAAGGCCCACATGGCCTTATGTTCAAGTTCAATTAGCATATGACATGTTTTACCAAAAAATAGCAAGAAAGGCGAACTCCCAATCGGAGTCTTGAAGGAAGTCTGGTAAGCCTATATAGCACCATCGAGCTTGCGAGCCCAATCAGTTCTGTTCGCATTCACCGTTTTCGCTAAAATACTCTTTATCTTCCGATTAGAAACCTCAACTTGCCCACTTGTCTGAGGATGATAAGGGGTTGCCACCCTTTGCTTGACTCTATACTTCTCCATCAACCCGCAAAGGCTCTATTGTAAAAGTGAGAATCACCATCACTGATTATCGCCCTTGGGGTACCAAAACAAGTAAATATGTTCTTTTGAAATCATGACACTCTCTTGGCTTCGTTATTAGGTAAAGCCACCACTTCTACCCATTTAGAAACATAGTCAACAGCCACCAAGATGTAATTCATGCCACAAGAGCTTACAAAGGGCCCCAAAAATCAATCCCCCAAACATCGAACACCTCAACTTCCATTACAAAGTTCATAGGAATCTCTTGCCTCCTACCAATATTCCCTTGTCGTTGGCACTGATCACAAGACTGCACCATCAAATTAGCATCATAGAAGAGAGCAAGCCAGTAGTAACCACATTCGAGAACCTTCGTTACAGTCCTCGTACCACTATGATGTCCCCCAAATGGAGAATCGTGGCAAGCTTTCAGAATCTCCAACACCTCACTCTCTGGAACACAACGCTGAATAATGTTATCAGTGTAAATTTTGAATAGGTATGGTTCATCCCAATAGTACTGACGAGAATCCCGCAAAAACTTCTTTTGCTTGTAAGATTTGATCTCATATGAATGATAGCAGTCACCAAGTAATTAGCCAAATCCGTATACCAAGGTGCCACTTGCATAGTCATTGCCACAACTTGCCCATCTAGAAAAACATCATCTATATCGAGTTCTTCTGCTGGCACCCCAGTTTCCTCAAGCCTAAAGTGTTACACCTCGAAAAAAATTTCGTTGATGCACAGTGAATAGGCTAATGAAGAGCACGAAGTATATGATGTTTCAATAAGTAATAAATAGCATTTGAGTAATTCTGAGAATGTGCATTGATTATCGGCAACTGAATAAGGTGACGATTAAGAATAAATATCCTCTTCCGAGGATTGATGACTTGTTTGATCAATTATAAGGTGCCAAATGGTTTTTCAAGATAGATTTGAGATCTGGGTATCATCAAGTGAGAGTTAGGGAGAAAGATATCCCAAAGACAGCCTTCAGAACAAGATATGGCCATTTTGAGTTCCGGGTAATATCATTTGGGCTAACTAATGCACCGGCGGTGTTTATGGATTTGATAAACGATGTTTTCAGGCCCTTCCTAGATTTGTTCGTGATTGTATTCATCGATGATATCTTGCTGTATTCTAGATCCGAAGCAGAACAAGCGGATCATCTTCTAACTGTCCTTAGAGTTCTTCAAACTCGAGAGTTGTTTGCAAAATTTTCTAAGTGTGAGTTTGGGTTGAACTCAGTGACATTTCTGGGGCACATAGTTTCAGCCGATGGTATTCGGGTAGATAGCCAAAAGATTGAGGCCGTGAAGACTTGGCCAAGGCCCACGACTCCAACGGAGGTTCGTAGCTTTCTGGGCTTAGCAGGATATTACATGAGGTTTGTTGAAGGTTTCTCTTCTATTTTTGCATCACTCACAAAGCTGACCCAAAAATCAGCTAAGTTTCAATGGACAGATGCTTGTGAATGTAGTTTCCAAGAGCTAAAAGATAGATTGACTTCTGCACCAGTCCTGACACTTCCAGAGGGATTGGAAGGTTATGTTGTATATTGCGATGCTTCAGGAATTGGGCTAGGCTGTGTATTGATGCAACATGGCAAGGTGATTGCATATGCTTCAAGGCAATTATGAAAACATGAAAAGAATTATCCAACTCATGATCTAGAATTGGCTGCAGTGATTCATGCATTAAAGATATGGAGACATTATTTATATGGTGTTCATGTAGATATTTACACAGATCATAAAAGCCTTCAGTATATCTTCAACTAGAAAGAGTTGAATTTGCGGCAACGTCGATGGTTGGAATTGCTAAAAGATTATGATGTTGACATTCTATATCACCTCGGAAAGGCAAATGTTGTGGTGCGACGCTCTTAGCCGCAGATCTATGGGAAGTTTGTGTGATGTACAACCAGAGAAAAGAGAAATGACTCGTGAGCTCCAGCAGTTAGCTAGCCTAGGAGTCCTAGTAGTGGACTCAGGTAGCAAGGGGACTACCATCCAGAATTCAGCAGTTTCGTCGCTAGTAGTGGAAGTGAAAGAGCGACAATACGAAGATCCCATGCTAAAGCATTACAGAGATACACTCCCTCAAAAAGAGGAGTCATCATTTGAGATTCCAGAGACGGAATTCTCCGATGTCGAGGCACATTATGTGTTCCTAATGTGGCAGGTTTACGCCACCAAATATTGAGAGAAGCTCATTGTTCCCGTTATTCTATCCACCCCGGAGCAATGAAAATGTATAATGATCTTAAATCCATGTATTGGTGGAATGGGATGAAGAAAGATATAGCGAAATTTGTAGCTCAATGTCCCAATTGTCAACAAGTGAAGATCGAGCACCAAAAGCCCGGCGGATTGCTGCAAGCTATAAAAATCCCAACTTGGAAGTGAGAAGTAATTAACATGGACTTTATTACAGGCTCACCCCGTTTTCAACGTAAGTATGATTCTATATGGGTAATTGTGGATAGACTCATTAAGTCAGCTCATTTCTTACTAGTCAGAACGACATATGTAGCAGAAGATTATGCAAAGCTCTATGTTAAAGAGATAGTGCGACTTCATGGTGTCCCAGTATCTATTATCTCAGACAGAGGAACTCAGTTTACAGCTAATTTCTGGAATTCCTTCCAAGAGGGTTTAGGGACTCATGTAAGCCTTAGCACGGCATTTCATCCACAGACTAATGGACAAGCTGAACGTACCATTCAGACTCTTGAGGATATGTTACGGGCATGTATCTTAGATTTTGGAGGTAATTGGGATGATCACTTGCCACTCATTGAGTTTGCTTACAATAATAGTTATCATTCTAGCATTCAAATGGCACCGTATGAAGCTTTATATGGGCGAAAGTGTAGATCCCCAATCGGGTGGTTTGAAACAGGAGAGGCTAAATTGATAGGGCCAGACTTGGTCCAACAAGCCATAGAGAAAGTTAAGCTCATACAAGATCGGTTGTTAGCAGCCCAAAGTCGTCAAAAATCCTATGCGGATAATCGTCGAAGGGACTTAGAGTTCCAAGTGAAAGACTGGGTATTCTTGAAAGTGTCGCCAATGAAGGGCGTTATGAGATTTGGCAAAAAGGGGAAGTTAAGTCCCCGGTACATTGGGCCTTATGAAATTGTGCGCAAAGTAGGCAAAGTGGCTTACAAATTAGATCTACCTCCTGATTTGGAGTCAGTTCATCCAGTTTTCCATGTCTCGATGCTTCGTAAATATGTTGGAGATCCTACTAGGATCGTCCCAGTAAATGATGTTCTAGTGACAGAAAAAGTTAGCTTATGATAAAAAAACCCTTGCCATATTAGATAGGCAAGTACGGAGGCTTAGAAACAAAGAAGTGGCCTCAGTTAAGATTTTGTGGAGAAATAATAATCGAGAAGAAATGACATGGGAAGCGGAAGAAATATGAAATCCAAATATCCGCACTTATTTCGGCCCGGAAGAGGGCCAAGATGAGACGTCAAGATCATAAGGTATGTATGTTTTCCTTTTATGCATTTGGGTCGTGTGTGGCCAAATTATATTGCTATTATGTTATGGCCCTGTGAGGCATCGTTATTATGGGTTGTTGTGACAGGATGGTAGTGCCATATTATAGGGGGAACTCTGGCGAAATTTTCGTAGAATCCCCGAGTGCTTAACATTCGAGGACGAATGTTCTGAAGGGGGGAAGAATGTTACACCTCGGAAAATTTTTCGTTGATGCACAGTGAATAGGAGAATGAAGAGCATGAAGTATATGATGTTTCAATAAGTAATAAATAGCATTTGATGAATTCTAAGTAAGATTTCAAAGACATTCGATGTTAGACGAGAAAGTTGCCAAGAGAAGGCAATGTATACGATAAGTATCGGACGAGAATTATGAGTAGCAAGTTGATGACAACTTAATGATGTTTTGGGAAAGAGTTATAACGCCCCTTAGATTGTTAATGAAGTGATAAACAAGTGTTAAGAAGGTTCCATAAGGATTGGAGATCAAACGAGACGACGGGAACAACTTCGGAGAAGCTGTGGGTTTCACGGCCACTTCCACGGACCGTGAAACCTTGTACGGATCGTGGAAGGGTCCGTGGAACTGCCAGCAGAGATGGTGGCTGGCTGGTGGTGAACCACGGACAGCACCATGTTTCACGGACCGTGGAAGAGTCCGTGGAACTCCCGACGGGCTGAAATCTTTCAAGTCTTTAAATGTGATTCCAACTTCATTATTTCATTCCAACACTTCCCCACTTCTCTCTAAAGTCTCTAGAGCATTACATATATTTCATGAACAAGAATCCAAGGGAAATCAAAGGTTCTTATCATCAAACCAAGTGAATCAAAGTAAGAAACCCATTAAAGTTCATCAAAAACAAGGAATCCAAGTGAAGGAAAAACTAGGGTTTTGCTCAAGTGAGGTATTTGCACCCAAGGTTAAATCCTACACCATCTAAGGTAAGTTTTATGACATTTCCTTGTTGTTTAAAGTATTTGGAAGTTGAAACACTTGGATTATATGAGGAAATAGGAAATGGGTCATAAATGTGGGAATAGTGTCACTTTTGAATAGATGTTTGGAATGAGTTATGGTTCTTGATATATTATGAATATAATCATGTTATAAATGATATTGAAAGTATGGAATCGACATTGTATGTGAATGAACGCAATATTGTGATATGTCTATGGTTATGGATGATTTGAAGTGAATTGAGAAGTAAGGATAATGTAGTTGAATAAAGGCTATTGTGATGATATTGTGAATATTATTATTGATGTTTGGGAGTTGATATATGATATGGAGGAAGTTGTATAAATAAAGGAGATGCTGTCCGATTTTCTCTAGCTTTAGTCATGAATGCTAAGCTATCAATTCTCTAATGTTAGTATGCATTTTAATGAAGGTAAAAACGTGAGCATTGAAGAAGCACGTACAAGTGATAGAATAGTTGAACGAAAAGGTATGTAAGGCTAACCCTTCTTTCATAAGGCATGGTTCTTTGGCCAAATAATTATCCCTCTAAGAGCCTATGATATTCTTCAATGATCCTATCCCTAAAAGCTATTAAGCTTATGATTCTTGATATGATACGATTGTACTAAGTCTCTTATACGACGAGTAATCCTTTAAGGATAGAATGTAATGAATGATGTTAGTAAAAAGGCTAAAGATAATTATGAGTTTATATGTATATGTGCCCATGAATGGCTAATGTGAACCCCGAGCTTATATGGCCGGGTAGAATATAGTGAATATGTATATATGTATCTATATATATATATATGCGCGTGCACGTGCGGTTGGGTACGGATAACCACGAGCCTTGGTAGGGCCAGGTATGACACTGAGCCTTGGTAGGGCCGGCTATGTGAAACACCGAACCTTCGTGGTCGGGTATGCTATATGAATGCTATGTATATGACATCAATATGAGTACGAATATGCTAAGTATATGTAAATGCCATGTAAAGGCTATGTATATGTAAATGTATATGATATGAACATGAGTATGAATGGAAATATGAATACGAATACGGAAATGAATACAAAAGGTAAATGAGTACGGATATGGATATATGTACACAGATACGCAATAGAAATGGAATGTCCCTATGGAGAGCAAGTATGTGCTATGACGATGATGCTATTATCTCCCATCTTATGTTATTTCATATGTTATCTATTATGCTTTCATATTGATATTGATCATGCTTTACATACTCAGTACATTCTTCGTACTGACGTCCTTTTGTTTGTGGACGCTGCGTCATGCCCGCAGGTGGCCAGGGAGAAAGACTTGATCCATAGCCATATTTCTCAGGGACTACATAGCGGAGCTCCATTTCATACGGAGCTGCAGCTTTTGGTATAGATTCTTTTGTGTATATATTTATGGGCACGGCGGGGTCCTGTCCCGCCCATATGTTATGATATGACGTATCCTTCTTAGAGGCTCGTAGACATGTGTATATGGTTAGATATGTTTGGCCTTGTCGGCCTATATTTTGGGATATTATTTTGATAGCCTTGTCGGCTTATGTACATTTATATGGGCATAGTTGTTAATGATGATATAGATGTGTTGTTGCCCAATGAGATTAGAATGATGATGAATGAAAAGCATGATTTAGCTATGTGGCTCACCTAGATGTGATGAGAAAGTATGTTAAGAGGTGCCCGGGTGGGATAGCACCGGGTGCCCGTCGCGGCCCTTCGGTTAGGTCGTGACATAGTGAGATGGTCAGCGACCTGATTTTCGGACCCCTTTCGATCTTTCACCTCGGAATCAAACTCTTGCAACAAAAGTGGTATCAGAGCAGTTCAGTCCTAGGGTGTGTCTACGAGTCGTGTCTAGTAGAGTGTTGGTTATGGGTGGGTTGCGCGCCATACTTATAAACAAGAAGCTGTGGGAATTTTAGGAATGAATGACCTTCTTTCTTCATAAGAATCGTGCGATAGTGCTATGATGTAAGAACTTCTTGTTTCTTAACCACGTGTTGTGTATTTCAGAAATGGTTGTAAAGAGAAAGGCTAAAGCATCCCAAAAGGGCAGAGAAGCGGGCTGAAAGAGCACCGCTATCGGTAGTAGAGGAAATTGAGTCCTAGAGTGCAGCTCAATCTCAGTCCTCCCATTCAGTACCTATATTAGAGGAGCGTGAGGGAGCCTCCGCCCCAGCTCCAGCACCTCTGGTTCCTCCACCGGATGCTTCAGGCCAAGATGTGAAAGAGGCCGTTCATTTACTTACTCAATTGGTTGCTGCCCAGACTCAGAGACAAAGTCCAGGGCAAGGTGATAGGGCTGTTAGTGCAAGAGCCCATGATTTTATCAGTTTGAACCCTCCGGCATTCTTTGGATCAAAGCCGGATGAGGATCCCCAGAATTTCATTGACGGTATATTAAGGACGCTTCGGTTGATACATTCTTCGAACACCGAATCGGTGGAGTTGGCGTCCTATAGATTGAGAGAGTTCGCAGTTCATTGTTATACGATTTGGATGGCTTCATCGGGAGCCAATGCACCTCCTCCGGTATGGCAAGAATTTGTAGATGCATTTCTTTGACATTATTTGCCTCCAGAAGTTCGGCAAGCTAGAGCCGACAAGTTCTTGAATCTAAGGCAAGGGAGCATGAGTGCTCTAGAGTATAGTCTCCGCTTTAATTCCTTGGCTAGGTATGCTTCGGCTATAGTAGCGGATATGGGTGACCAAGTGCACCGGTTTGTGAAAGGCCTAGGGCCACATTTGATGGATAGATTCCTGACTGCGTCCCTTCAGGACAATATGGATATTGTACGCATCCAGGCCCATGCTCAAAATTTAGAAGAAAGCCTACATCAACAAAGAAGTGAGCGTGATCATGATAGAGGGCACAGTAAGAGGGATAGATATTTGGGTCCGATGAATGAGTATAGAGGTGGGCACAGACAGCAGTCTTCTAGACATTCGGGCTATTCCATGACTAGTGCGCCTCCACGGTATTCAGGTCAGAGATTTGATAGATCTACTCACCCTGGGCCGAGTCAGAGTTTTTCGGGATCCCAGTTTAGAGGTGATTCGGGTCAGGCGAGGCCACCCGTACCACGATGTTCCCAGTGTGGGAAGTTACATTGGGGTCAGTGCAGATTGGGTTCAGAGGTCTGTTATTCATGTGGTCGGCCAGGCCATATTATGCGTGATTGCCCCTCAGTTGGTGGTAGAGGTAGGACCTGGTGTGCCGGGCATTTATGGCACATTCGAGGCCTTTTTACGAGAAATTTTACTTGTTTTTAAGCAAGTCAGTGTCTATTTAATGTGTTCTTAGTGTTTTTCAGGTAACAGAACAGATTTGGACTGAAAACAGTTAGAAGTGCAGAAGTGGTCGTAAACTCAGTTTACGGACCGTATTCTCAAATACAGGCCGTATTCCATGGTCGTATTAAAGAATAAGAAGATCTAGAAAGTAAGGCTGAGGATATGGGGATTTACGAACAACTTTTATGGATCGTATTCCACTTTACGATCCGTATTTCAAGGCGTATTTAACCATGTGAGCATC